>NW_019416671.1:78331-93879 GCF_000390285.2 Anoplophora glabripennis | reverse complement strand
CTATACCGAAATTTTGCTTCGTTTTCGTGCTATATTTAAAAAACTGCAAAAGTGTATTTTCACCCCTATCTTCAATTTCAACCCTCTAATTTAATAGCACCCCGCGGTTTTTTCATTTTTAATGACTCTTCGAACAAGTCATGTGATGAAAATCCTTGAAAGAATCCTTTTTTGCAAAAAATTAGAATTAAAACGTATAAGGGTAAACGCGAGGAAATATTGGCTAAGTTTGAGCGGTCATGTATCAGTCAATTCTCATCCAAAAATACTGTACAACCTCTATTTTGAAGGAAATTTTATCTACTTTTTTTATGAAGCAATGACTATACCTATCTTTACTCAAAAAAAAAAAACTAGAAACAAAAAAGCAAAAAAATCAAAAAATCGAAAAAACTAGATGCGATTTCCTTCAAAATGATGCGTTTTCAAAAGTTTTTGGACTAATATTAACTGAGTTATAACCAGTCATACTTAAATATTTTTTAGATTTTCGTCGTTTTTAACATAAGTTAGAGTCAAAAAAGTAAAAAAAAAATCGAAAAATCTCATTTTTTACTTTTTTTTCAAATACATAAGATTTTCCTTTTAAATTTTTCCAGCCATTTCGATGGGAAATTCAATTCTCTAAATAATTTTTCCTATGAACTATAGCGAAATTTTGCTACGTTTTCGAGCTACAATTTAAAAAATACTGAAGGGGGGGCATTTTCACCTTTATCTCCAAATTCCACCCTCTAATTTAATAATAATAAAACTGCTTGAACGTCATCATAGTTCCTTTTAACCCTGTTTTTTTTTGGATATAATCAACAACCTAGTACCATAAACGTAAGAAAGAAGGAGTATTCTTATTTCCTGATTGTTGTCTCAGAATTATAATAGGAACTTAAAATCATTACAAACCTTCCATTTATGTTCTGCATATTTTATTTTATCTAGAATGATTTTATTGCCATACACCTCCTATATGAGTCACGAGGTATTGGAATCCATGTGTGCCATTGTGAAGCAACACAGCTTGCGGACTACATTTTGAGGAATCTATAAAAAATCTCCACTTTTTAGCATTGTAACTATTTGGACACAACTCACTAAGGTTTTGCATACTCGAATTATGCAATAAGTTTCACGAATATGACGTTAGACTCGCTTCCAGAGCTGCAGTGAATGCAGACCTTTAGAGATGTTTTTTTGCAATTATAAAAAATTGGATCGATTTCCAGTGATCAAAATGGATAGAATAACATTAATATCATCCCTGAAAACATAATCTTTTTTGTGTATGTGTTCCAAAAATCTTTTTAATTTTCCTATTAAGACAAATGAATAGTAATGCGACTATATTGCTTCGTTTGATATATGTATTTGTGAATGATCCCCGCAACAGTGAGGCCCACAAATCGGTTAAGACTATATGAAAGTATATGAGACCCAGGCCAAATATATTTGAAAGTTTGTCTATCATCTTCATTCTAGACACAATTCAGCGAATAAGATACTGATGTATGCTAACACACTTATTCCGTTGCTCAAGAATTATGCTCATGGCATTGTCGATCGTTCTTACTAGGATTTTTTTACTAATGGTAGAACTTCTACGTCAATTACGATATGACATTCTACTGCGGTGCCACCTCGGGCTGTAGATCCTATAGCACGAAATTTCATCACCATCATATTGGTATAAAAGTTGACATTAGCCACTTCAAAATTTCTTCTAAAAAAGAAAGTAGTATATCTCTCAAAACACCAATAAGTCTAAACTAACGATATGGTAAGCAGTCCAAAATGTTCAACGAAAGTTTCCATTGTTACATTTTTGCATCACGACCTTAATTTAACACGTTCGTACATGCTAACCGAATCAGTGAACTAAACTAGCCGCACAAATAAAACAAACTGGATTGTCAAGAACTCCACTCAATTAGTAACTTTGTAATCTTTCTAAATCTACAAGTATTATCTGGCTACTATCGAATATTACTTTACACGTGTAACATGGAAACTTTAAAAATAAAATTAATACATTGTAAAGAATTGGAAATGTACACAAAGAATCATTAATGAAAAAATACCTGACCAAATTTTGGATCATATATAAAAATTAACTATTATTATAGCAACAATAAAATAGTATAAAACTGTTAATATAAAGATTCTGAATATAAAACTAGTAACAATTAAGAATATCACAATAGTATAAAAATAATAATTTTAATTTAATTCTCAAGTGCAAAATAAATTTTTCAAAAGAATGCATAACGTCGACACTTGTTAACACTCAGTACATTGAGAAAACAGAATTTGAACCTAGAGTGACGTATATCAAATAAAAGCCCAAAATCTATAGATGAATCTGGTATACATAACCTGGGAAAACGAGTAACTGCATAGAAGATATCTCAATTGAACTTAAGTTATAGTATGAAAATTTTTATCAATTGTCAAATTAAATTATTCTGGAGATGACCAATAAAAAAAACATAAATAAGGAATATTTTAATAATTATTAGTGATAGAATTGTATGTTAAAAATAAAAGGACATTTGTAAAAAAAATTTATTAGTTATAAGGAGTGTAGTGAAAAAGTGTTGTTAAAAAAGGACACCCAAGAACTGAAAATTCTGTGAAGGAACCTTAAGCGAAAAATAGGACCAGATAAATCGAGAAGGATGAAAAACAAAAGTTTATTGATTGGTTTCGGCTTGGGTTTTTGGAGAATGCAGAGTAGAGAGGCAGCTCCAAGAAATTTAAATTTGTACAAGAAAGAAATAGACAAGTAAGAAAATTAAACTTACCAGAAAAGTTAAAAGTTTGTTTGTTCTCAAAACCACAAGAAAGAAATTTGCCATCAAAGAGAAAATTTCCGTTACCAGTGTAAGCAGTCCATAGAGGTTTCCAGTGGCCCCATAAATGGTATGCGGGACATCTACGTAGTTTCCAACAAGGATAATTTCAAGTTAACAAATACCAGGTACTTAAAATAAAAATAAAGTGCACTATAAACAAAACAGATAGCTATAACCTATAAACAATACTTTTCTATCACATGAAACCTAAGAAAAAAGATGCAGAATAAACTATAGAACTTACCTGAACAAAAATAAATGCAAGCCAAACAATAAAATTTCTAAAAACTTCACAAAATCCAAGAGTTCGAACCAATTTATCATTAGGGACAGCCATGTTTAATTAGAGTTGAATTTTCTGTCAGAGAACAAGAAATTATGCCATGTAAGATAGGCAAAATGCAATACAAAGAGGTGTATTAAAAATTGAATAATTTAAGTTAATTGTTAATAAAGTACAGTTTTTCTTGAATTATAGAAACAATCCTATTGTATTTAATTGTATTAGATTAGAAAAACAACAAAATTAATAAAATATTCTTTATTATTGATAAGGAAGATATTCACAATGTGGGTTACATGTTGCAAGTTTTAAGTCAACCCACAAAATTTTTGGAATAAAGATTGTATTAAAGTTTAAGCTCTATTTTTATTTTGGTGTGTTGCATTGTACTTGTTTGTGTATTAAAATTAATAGAACCGACTAGATCACTAATAATAAAACAAGCATCTAACATCAGCTGGTAAGGGAAAAGGTAAAGTACACGATAAAAGAAAGGTTTGTATTTAACAATCAGCAGCTAACCAACATAAAAAAAATATTTACACAAACAAAACAAAGAACACAACACAAACAAACACAACTTTGGAAAAAATATTATTTCACAACAATTTTGACAAAATTATATAACACAACAATATGTACTAATACCACTATTACTTTTCTTTTAATAAAAAAAATACATTATTTACCTACTTTGTTTTTTGTTTGACATTTATATTTTAGTTATTTGCGCCTCCCTGTAAATTCTCTTCTACCCGATATTAGCTATGCGACGACCAAATTTTCTTCGAGGTGTATTATTAACGGCCTACTTTTCTCTTGCGCTTCAAGTTATTAGTTTGGCTTTTGGCATTGACAGCTAACATTGAAAATGAAATATCATTCTACTAAAACGTATAGTAGGGTTTATATTCTACGAAATTATAAACAACAAAGTTATGGAATTTCTAGTTGATAGTACCAACCGTGCAATGTTGGTTGCATATGCTCGTCAGTCACGTGACTCCTAATCATGTATGAAGGCTCTGTAGTCTCGAAGCCACTACTTTATCAACGCGGTAGGACTGTCACCCGATTCGCGAAGTCTATCTATCAGGATGTCCTCGCGTCGTCGTCCCCGGCTCCCGCTCGTTATTTATGTATTTTAACGCCGTCGTTCGGCCATTATTGACGCCTTAATGGCCGGATTTGGCCTTACATGAGCGACGTCACTGTTTGCAAACACTGATAAATAGGACCCACGTTTTTTCCAGCGCGCTTTATGGTGTTTGATTAGCCCGGCTTCATCCCGTTTTTATTGGGATCGGGAACGGAGGACGAAATTAATTAAAAGGATATTAAAAGTATTTATTAATCGAAAGAACGTTAGGCGGCGCAGTGGCGAGAGTGCAGACGTGAGGTTACGCTGTGGGAGAGGATTAACAGTTTTTAATATTGGATGGTTCGGATATTAACTCGGAATATTTCGTAAAAATTATAAATATGTCAATAATAATAGACGTTTGTCAGTTCAATGTTGTGGTTTTAGTTCTGACGAGAACGTATCTACCTCAGGAGTTCCCCAAGGTTCGGTATTTGGACCTCTACTATTTAATATATATATATAAATGATATCACACAATTTTTTTTACTGTAATAAGACATGTAAATGACTGTTTATTGCTCCAGCATAATATAGATACGGTCAATGGTTGGGGCGTTAAAAATAATTAGTATTTAAATGCAATTCCATGGCGTGAGTTTTGGTTATAGGCTAGATGGCCAAGCACTTAATGTTATCTCATAATTTATAGACACCTTGGCTTGGTTTTCGGCTAAATTGCCGTTTTTTAGTCACATTAAGGGTATTGTGCCTAGTGCTAATAAGAGTTCGGGTTTCTTAATTCGTAATACTCATAATTTTGAGAGGTGCGATACTCTCATTCTTTTATACAAGGTGTTAACGAAATAAGTACAAATAATTGGAAAGTATGTAAAACATGTCGAAATATGAGGAAAATCTTAGTAGAGTTTTTGTCAGGAAGATAAAGCCCCGTGAAGGAGTAACTCAAGAACCAGTTTTTATTTACGGTTTAAGAATGATGGAGTCTATACAACATTTGGATTTTCTGAAGAAGTATTGTTGTCGAGGTTCAAATGATCTGAATTGGTGTTGCGTTGTAAATATTTGTATAAATTGTTACACAATATAACTGACTCTCCCGAGCTTCTCAGCCATGTTGGCTTGGCATTGCCAATTTGTACACCCGCTTACGTTCTTCTACTTTTCATCTATCTAATTTTAAAACTAATGCACATACTGATTATTCTCCAATGTTTGTCATGTGTAATAATCATTTTACTGTTCAAAATAAGGATGATATTATGCAAAACCGTACTTATCTTATCAACTTCGACGTCACCTGTTACATGGGTGTTGCACAATAATGAAAACGTAATATTAACGGTTGGTAGAAGGAAGCGCAAAAAAGCAAACGCCTAGGTGGGGCATTCTGGAAGGAAGCCTAAATAGTTGAAGATAGGCAGTTGAAGTGAAAACAGTGTACCTGAAATCGACTAATCATAAGAGACTATTTTTGTAGAGCAGTTAATTTCCTACGAAACTATGGATTGCGCATTTTATAATGATTTTTTGTTAACGAGTTATAAAATTCGTAAGCAAAACAGAAATTTGTCTTAAAATAATCAAACTTCAACCTTTAATATCTTTTAAACGGTGAGGTTTACGAAAAAATTGTAATAGACCTTTTTTGTAGAGCGTTCAATTTCCTACAAATACGTGAGGAGAGATATTTTTAACGAACAGTTGATAGAGATATTAATTTTTTTTTTTTCTAATACTGAGGAAAAAATGGAAAACTGCAAAGTGGAGGACCTTCCTATTAAAATTAAGAGCTCATATTTGGTGATAATTTTCTAGAGGTGTCTAGCAACCTATTTTTCAGAGTATAAAGTAAAAAAAAATAGTCGATTTTTTTGACCCATCCTAGTATTTACTCTGCTTTTGTTTTATAAAATTAAACCATACTTCCCCTATTTAAAGTTAGTAGCCAGCGCCTTCCGGTCAATTTAAAAATAGATGTATACAACGTAGGTATTCCTTTGACGATCACATATTTTTTGCCACAACTACGTTTATATTTTTCTTTTTTCGATCGAACCCGGGTTTGTTATACTACAATATTTTTAGATTTTGATGGATTTTATGTAAATTGCTCGTATTTTAAACTTTGTACTTTATGCTTGTTTTTTAAGGTTTTTAATCTGTTAACTTGTTTATTTGTTGTTTATTTCCAGGGGCGTTCCTTAGGGGCCTGTACCTCCGGTGAGGGGCCCTCTAGGGAAAATTTCAATAGTAACTTGTCTTGTTATTTTAACGTCCCCTCTATAAATCCGAGAGATTGCCCACATATTGTGGGACACCCTGTATATTGCTGATTTGCAACATATAATATCGTATTTCCTGTCCAGTAATTAGATTTCTGTCAGGACAGTGTAGTACATAAATAAATATTTAAATAAATAAATAATTAAATAAATAAATAAATAGGGATATAAAAATTTGTGTAAAGCAATTAAAAAATGGTTTCTACAGATGAGTTTATTTAATAGTTGCAAAATAAATAATATTTCATATTTCCTCTCTCTAACTATATTTATAATTACTTTTTCAGTTTTCGTCATTTCAATATTTGTTTTTGAATATATTTTCGTATACAGTATAAATATCATTTTTGTTTGTGGCAGTTTCACTTGATGATACAATTAAGGAAAAATAGGGATGTTTATCTTAAATTTAATAATAAATTCGGAATAAGCATTTTGAACATTGACAATTTAAAAAAATTGCCTATACTATGAGGTTTCGTAGTTACTAAAATAACTTTTTATTTTATTTATAATGTCAATTTTACTACTGCTATAATACTTCCAAATCTTCCTACATCCATTGACGATATCAAACTGATAAGTTCGACTTGATAAGGTTCAACCAAAAGGAAAATAATACCGCTAAAAAAAGAGACTGCTATTATTTCGTTCAACTGTTTATTTACAGACGAATTTCAAATTACCTTGTGAACTTGGATCCTTGTAAGATGAAAAAAATGTCTATTTCTTGGTCATTGTGATGAGCTCCACAGTAGAATTTTTAAACATGACGATGTTAGAGAAACTGTTACTGGCGGCAAGCACAATAGATAATATGACTTGAATGCTGCAAGTTACAACAGCAATGTAGTACATACTGTACGACGCATAGTACCTTTATATTGTAACGTTATTGATCACATGATCACTGTGATATCTTTTAATGTTATTAACGTCCTACTAATCTGTTATTTTCTTACTTTCACGTTATTTTAAGATAGATTAATTGAGAAATAACGCCCTGGGCTAAATTAAAGACGCATTGCCATGGAAATAAATCAATTTAACAATAGGAATTATAATACAATAACGTCAATATAGATTAAATATCAAATACATGTCATAATAGCTACATACGCGATAAAACTAGTAGGACAATTAACGTTGAAGGCATCACGGGTGTAATAGGATAATAATATCCTCATCAACAATCGTTTTTCTATTTCATCTATTCTGAATTGTTGCGCGACTGCCGACGACGACTTTATCGCCTCGGTAGGGCAACGCCGCAGTCACCCCTTTGAGTTGTGAGTCGCAGAAAGCGTTGCTTGCAGCTGCGGGAGTTGGCGGCGGCGGCCCCGGGAGGCGGGTCGGGGGCTGCCGAATGACATGCGACTAACTCTATTTACTCTACAATCCAGTCCGTTCGACTGCTTTATTGGCAAGAGTCGGAAGAGTTCTTGCCCTTTGGGGCGCATGCGAGGGCAATGCTTTTGGCTCTGTAATAGACAGCGCTTAATTAATAGTTCAGTGGTGAACGTCTCGGACGGAATAAACGCGGTTTCATGCCCTAATTTAAGGGCTAAATAGAGCACTATCCAAACTATTCAAATTAGTATTGGACTGACTAATAAATATATGTATATAGCAGTAATTCTTTTACGATATATGAGGAGACCCCTCCAACGAGTAGGAGCGAAATCTTTGGTGCAATACATGAAGATATAGTCAAATATATAGGGTGTTGCAAAATGTTGTTCAGAGAATTCTAGAGCAGATTCTACATCCAAAATACGGAAAAAAACCTATAGACGTTGGTCTGCAAATGCTTCGTTTGTCAAAAAAAAAAACAAATAACAAATATGTTTGTTTTATTGATAATTTCTAAATTTTTCATTGGAAATCGTTTAAATTTGGATCAATACATTTATGATACCAGCAACATTTTGTTAAGACTAATTCATCTGTATCTTCATATTTTATCCCAAAGATTTCGCCTCAGTTCTTAGACCCATTATTAAAGGTCCACCCTGTACAGTTCTCAGCAGGAGGTTTGTCATTAAAAGTGGGGAGTGGAAAAAAGAAAGGCCCAGAAATGAAGAGACATGTGAATTTTTCTTTCCTGTACCTTCTGACGCATCTCAAAATCTGCTGAAATCCACTGGACTATTTCCGATGCCCAGCCTTAATTAATACCATCGCAAGGCCTAATTTACATCGTAGATGTTGCCCTAACGAACTTTTCTTTCGGATCTGGGTCCGGCCACGCAGAAGGTCCTTTGCCGCTCGATTCCTAGTCCTGTAATTCTCCAAAGGGAAAACTAAAAAATTCGTTTCATATCTAATGGAACGCCTACACCCTGCAGTGGGATGTTTGCCCTTAACAGGTTTTATTTATTTATTTTAATCTGAAAAGTATATACTACCTATACAAAGCGTTTCCGAAAGTGGAGTTTTAATTTAAAGGCTAATGCCAAAATAACGCAATTCGCAATAATCACTCTAATAAAAATTATATGTTGTCTGTTCGATTTAATTGAAGACCAAAGAGCTACGCGGTATGTACTAGGTTCGGTAGCTACGCGGCAACTCTGCATTGAAATATTTGATAAACTTGTTCCCATATTTATTTAGCCATACCCACATACAGGTCTGGTCGCCCAGCTGAAGAATGGCAGGCAAATGGCGTACAAACACAGCCGAACTGGGCAACCAGTCATTAAATTTCAGTTGTCGGCAAATTGCCTAACAGTGCAGTGCAGCAATGCGGAATTTGGTGTGATTTAGGTAACTTTAATTTATTATAGGCAATCATTCATATTACAATTGCGAAAGAGAGAAATAAGAGGGATATTTTCTTTACTAATATTATTACATGGCATTTTGGAGACCTTTCGAAAAGGAACAAAACGAAATACTGCCAGACAATATTCAATTTGTAGAACCGGTTGTTGATGAAACAGATTTAAAATTTAAAAATAAAGATTTACATGTTCAATATCAGCATCTCATTTTAAATATTTACGATTGTTTAAAAAAGGAAGAAAATCAAAAATCAAATAATGAAATTATATACAGGGTCGGAAAGTCCCCATGGTTCATCGGCCGTTACGTGAGAGCGATAAAGTAAGTCATAGAAATCCGTGCGAGAGAAGGATGGCTATAATGAAGGTGTCTCATAGTCACCGCCCGTTTCACGCTTCCACAAATAAGGTTCACTTCCACTTGTAATTCAGCGACCGGTGGTCATCTTTGTTTTCGTCGTTTGGCTTTTCTTTAATATATGTCACTACTTATACAATTTCGACTTCGGTATTCCGATATGTTAATACCATCCGTTTACAGAGGGCAGCACAACGCGTAACAAAGAAAACTTTTTACAGTAGCTAGTAGATACCTCTGTTTGTAAATCTAGTGACCTTGTTTCCCCTACTGAGAAGTTATTCAAATGGAGTATAGTGCTCAGCTGCATTTAAAGTTCATTTAGTTGTTATCCCAAGAAATAAAGCAAAATTCCCTATTTCCCCAATTCCAAAAAAATCTGTAGATCTGTCACCACTCTTTCTGGGGCCTGCGCCTCATCTTAGACAAATTGTGCTGCCCTCTGTTAACGGATTGTATTAACATATCGGAATACGAAGTCGGAATTGTATAAGTAGTGACATCTATTACAGAAAAGGCAAACGACGAAAACAAAGATGACCACCGGTCGCTGAATTACAAGTGGAAGTGGATCTTTTTTGTGGAAAAGCGAAACGGGCGGTGACTATGAGACGCCTTCATTGCAGCCATCCTTCTCTATCGCATGGATTTCAATGACTTACTTTATCGCTCTCACGTATCGGCCGATGAACCATGGGGACTTTCCGACCCTGTATATCTAGAATTCGCATATTAACTAAAGTTTCAGTGTCCCCAATTTTTCGTGTTATTAAACAAGGTGTTATTGCTTAAAGAGGAAGCGAAAACAAAAATTTCAAAATATCGATTACATGACAAAAGACGTAATTCAGTGAACAATTTATAATTTATATAAAGAAAATTGAGGACATATATGTATAATAAAATATGTTGTTGGCCAAATGAACATACATATAATAGAAGTTTTCTACACATTATATACAAATTTTTTTTATTATTTACCTTTAGCAGGAAACTTTTTTAGAGACGCCTATGAAACTAATTAAATTTTATTGCTAGGCGTTTCCATACATGTTCAACTGATTTTGAAAAGACTATAACAGAAATACTTACATTTCAAGTTAACGAAATTTCGATTCTGTAATCATTAATCATATATCCGTACTACCGCGCGGAAAAAATCGATGTTTGCTCGCAGGCATTTTAGTTTTTTGTGGGTTGATGTCAATTTAAGTATTAGCGTACGCATGTTGTAAAGTATTGTTATTGTTTTAATAAACTTTTCGGCCATTACTAATGAGTATCGGTAAAGATTTTTGTCTAAATAATACACGAATATATTAATAATTAACTTTGGACTTGTATCTGCAAAAAACGCTATACTAATAGGACCAGAATTGATCAATAGAATAATGATTGCTCACTAACCTCACAAAATATGACAGAATTCAATTTTTGTGTAAATATACGAACATACGATATGCTAAAATCTTGAGCTGGATAAGTTCCATCCAAAATATAACTAGCCACTTTTTCCAATGACATATAACAATTATAATAAGACCAAATCGCATGGGCATTACTCCCGACTTAGGTCTATCAAAACTTAGAGTTTAAATATTCTTGAAATATTTACGGTTAGGCAAATAAATCTAAATTTTCAAAAGCCCAGATGAAAATGTTAATTTATCATCAAATATAAAACCGAGATCCTTGTCAGAACTAGGTCCATCTAATCTGTAGCGAAACCGGATAGATTTGTGGGAAAAAAACTTGATATTACACTTAGAAACATTTAAAGATAAAGCAAGTGCAACACTGTGATGAAGTTTTTTTACTGTCAGATACAAAATTGAGACTGGCATGATGTTTAAGTCACTAAACTAAATTGAAAGTGATCACTAAATCATTCATGAATAGAATGAAAAATAGTGGGACAAGTATGGAACCCTGAGGCACGCCTGATGTTTAATTAAACATAAGATTCGCAACCGCGGTGTTTTACAATTGAGATCAGTTATGCTAAAATTCGTCTTTTCCTAATACTCGTTTCTGCCATGGCACAGCAGTTTGGTTTTCTTTCTTTAAGAAGAAAAACGCATCGAAGCCGCTAACGGTACACATCAGTACCGACTACCAGTGCTTTGCAATTCATACTTTTTGCGGTGTCTGGACTGACAGGCGGCCGGTCGAGGTCCTCTCGGATGCAGATTTCTGCCTTCAGATAGCGGCCCGGATCATTTTATGAGGACCACATCCAACGCGGTGCACAGACCACTTTTTTCGACTTCTTCGCTGCTAACGACGGACGGCCGGCTCTGGTGCATTTCGGCCGGTGTGAGCGGAATCAACAATCCATGGGAACGCATCGTTACCATTGTTAATTCGTGTATTATTGTATTTAGTGCTGTCTTTTTGCTCGTCGCGGGACCCAGGGGTGTAATTGATATATTCTACTCATGTGGCGGGATTCCTTTCAATTATTCATTTCGGAATCCGAAATCTGGCCGCATTAACATAATGACATGTCCGGCGCGGCACGGATTTGCAAGCTGTTGGGCCACTTACGGCAAGCGCCAGACTTTAAATGGACAGCGCTTTTATGGGTAGCTGCGCTAAAAAATTGATTATACAAATGTGGCATTGTGGCCGTTATTTGGACGGAGACTCGGCTTACATTCGTTAACAAGTGAAGTCTTTGGGTCTTCAATTGTCTCGAAAGACAGTGGCATCGTTAGGTGAGACCACCAAGTACACTTGTGCGGCACGTATTGGTATTAATTCAAGTACTCTTCAGGGCTATGTCTCCTATTGCCAAATTGCAAGCGCATTGATTTTTTCGCGTTCAACAGTGATATCATTTTTCACATTTTGACTTAGAAAAAGGTTGGTTTCTTCTTCAACCAACCTTGTAAATATTTAAATTTAAAGATTTTATATACAGTGTGTATCAACCAGATGGAATAAGTTCCATAATAAATAAATGGGGGTGTGTTCGAAAAAACACTCGGGCACTTCGGTTGGTATTTTTTGTTGGGCATTTCTTTTAATAAACACTTTTTATACAGGGTGTGTCATGTGACAGTGGTCAATACCAACTTTCTTATTTTAAATGCAACACCCTGTATATTATTCAATTTTTGGGTTCTTCAGAAAATTCTGGACATATTTCATGTACAATATCCTATACCTGTCTTCAACTGTTTCGGAAATTAAATTATTAAGTGATTTCAGATTTATTGCAAAGATTAACATTAAAAAAAGAAAATTATTTGATAGACTAAGCGGTATCTGTTTTGGTTTGGGTGAATCGTATATCCACGGAGATGTTTGGCTTTTTGTTTTTTTTTTGGTAATATCACTAGAAATGAAAATTTTTCTATGCGCATAAAAAAACGTGGACTAAACTTTTGATGGCAATATTAAAAATATTCGAAAAATGTGATATTTTTCATCGTATTTAATTATGTATCTTTTGAAGAGTTGATTTTAGGCGAAAATGGAAGTGGAAGAAAATGTTCCTAATTAATTTTTTTACAAAATATGACTAGTTACAAATCGAATGAATCATGATTATTATGGTAAAAATCGAAAAAATCGCAAAAATGGGGTTAAAAAACAATACTTTTTAGGGAATTTTTTGGGGTCTTTAAATTGGGTATAGGACCTTCATACTTGGCTCAAGAAAACTTCATATTATGTAGAATCATCACACCAAATTTGATCAAAATCGGTTCCATAGATTTTGCATAATAATTTTGCAATCCAGATTTTGAAAAAAATTTGCAAATTTTCAAAATTTTGTACAGCAAAAACCCAGGCCCTTACACACTTGAAAATTTTATCACAAATAGAAGAGCTCTCAAGCTTTCAAACGCTTTTTGAAAATTTCAAATCCGTCAATTAGGAGAGCTCTGGCGCTAGTTTAAACATTGGTCGAATTTTTGTACTTATAAATAATTAGAATAACTTTGTGAATATTCAGTCAAATCAAGTTTTTTAAAGCAGGTTTGAAAAACTATTGGAAAGACGCTTCTTTAAAAAAAAAACGGATCGATTGGTCAATTAGTTACGTAGTTATAGCCGATCAAAGTTAACCGTCATTTACACTAAATGTACTGGGACATCCGGGCTAATTCTTCGAAAAATACCTTTGGTATTCCGAGTATTTTTTTTCAAAATCTGGATTGCAAAATTATTATGCAAAATCTATAGTGTGATGATTCTACATAAATGAAGTTTTCTTGATCCAAGTATGAAGGTCCTATACCCAATTTAAAGACCCCAAAAAAATTCCCCAAAAAGTGATGTTTTTTAACCACATTTTTGACGATTTTTTTCGATTTTTACAATAATAATCATAATTCATTCGATTTGTTAGTCATATTTTGTAAAAAATTGAATTACAAACATTTTTTTCCTTTTCCATCTTCGCCTAAAATCGACTCTTGAAAAGATACATAATTAAATAGGTAGAAAAATATGACATTTTTCGAATTTTTTAAACATATTGTGCCGCCAAACGTTAAGCCCACGTTTTTTTATGAGCATAGAAAAACTTTTATTTCTAGTGATATCTGAAAGCCAAAAAGCCAAAAATCTCCGTGGATATACGATTCACCCTAATATAGACTTTTTGAAACAGATACCGTCTGGGCTATAATTACAGAAATTCGCTACAACACACTCAAAAACTAATAAGTAATACTGTCTATTTATTGTTAATCTAAAAAAGCAAAAAAAAACATTAATGTCAATGTAGGAGATGTTCAAAATGCTCGCCGCGAACGTCTTGGCAACATCTTAATCTTAAATAGTAATTTCTTCTAACGTTAATCAACATCTTAGGCGTGACCGATCTAATCGCAAGCGTTATTCGTCTTCTTAAGTCAGTGAAGTCGAGGGGTTTAGTTTTATATACATCACTTTTGACATATCCCCATAAGAAGAAGTGTAATGGTGTCAGATCAGGGGATCGTGCTGACCATTCCATCTATCCTCGCCTCCCTATCCACCGATTTGGAAATATTCCGTTGAGGTACAGTGCCTGCCCTTTGAAGGTAGACGACTCTTATAAGCAAATTGTGGTCTTTGTGAAGCTGACTTGGAAATGTGAGGTTCAAATCGGCTGTCATCCATTATGTCAAATTTAATGTGTGTCTATCATACTAGTTCTAGTGAGCAAAACAAATCCAAATTAGGTAGCAAATTATTTATTTTTCCAATACTGAAATATATTATACATTGTAACGGCCATTCATTCGCCGTCAACGAGATCTAAAAATGAAACACTTTCGTCGTCAAAAAAACGCGATTCGTAAAGTTAGTATTTTGTCCAAGTACCATTTTTGTCTATAACACTGCGATCTACATGGCATTCATAAAATTAATATTCTTGTTATAATCCTCAGTGATGTTATCCCATGCGTTGTCAATTGTCTCCCAAAGTTCTTCGACGTTAACTGGACGGAAGTTTCTGTCGTAATTTTTGTTCACCATATATCCCAGGACTTTGAGGGCCATCGATGTTGTTATCAATGAACCATTCTGACGCAACTCTTGAGGTGTTATCCTGCTTGAAAGTGAAATTCTGAGGATACAGCATGGTCACAACAAACTTCAAGACTTTGGCTTATCCAAGCCCAAACGTTAATGGAGAATCTATCGCTGCCCTGTGTGGGTTTCACATAAAGCTCCGAATACCTTTAAATCTCTGGTGGGTAGACACGGACAAATATAATATTCTCCCAGAAGTTGTCTGGGCTTCCTGCAAATTGTCTTGCAAACTCTAACCTCTGTTCTTTATACTGGGGAGTCAAAGCAACTGTATTTGCGGCCACATAATTCTTCAGCTCCGAATCTTTCAGTTCACACTGATCCAGGAAAATTCGTCTCAAAGGAAGCCG
>NW_019416671.1:51453-77132 GCF_000390285.2 Anoplophora glabripennis | reverse complement strand
ACAGGGTGTTGCATTTAAAATAAGAAAGTTGGTATTGGCCACTGTTACATGACACACCATGTATAAAAAGTTTTTATTGAATAAAATGCGCAACTAAAAATACCAATCGACGTGTCCGAGCGTTTTTTCGAACACGCCTTCATTTATTTATTATTGAATTTATTCCATTTGGCTGATACACACTGTATGTTAATTTTTTTGTTAACAAATCTTCCGACAGGAAACAATATTTAATTCATCAATATTTATTTTCTAGACAGACATTTTTTTTTAAATACATGCTCATCAAAGATTTTATGGCGCTGAGTAAACGGCTTGAAAATAAAGCGTACCTAGTTAGAACCCTGAGTCATTACCATTACCATTCATTGTCGAGTGTCGAACGAGTAATGAGTACTGACACCTCATAAATATTAAAATTAATAATTAGTTTCTTAAAAAATCCATTAAGGGATTTTGTAAATGGCGAGTCTCCATTGATGTTTTACACCACCATAAAGTGACAAGCCAAATAAAAAAATAGACGCCGTAGTAATAAGTATTTTAATTGTCTATTAAGTTTAGGTGCTATATAGTCGCAATTTAAGAGACCTTGGTAAGGATGTTACTAATTTTTCCTTTTTGCAGGGCAATGGACGGTTTAAACGCATTGGGTAAGTTCAGGAAGATGACATATACATATTCTAGATGTATTTTCAAGTACGTATTATTTATTATTAATGTGACACATATTTTCATCGCTAAAAGCATTTATTTAGATAATTATTTATGTTATTATTAACAAATAAGCACATTCTTTTCAGTTAAAAAAATATACAAATTTAAAAACAGCTATAAAAATAAATAAATATCAATTTTTCTGAGATTTAGAGAAATAGCTTTTTTAGTGAGAAACATTAATACTGAAGGATTGTGTTTCAAAACGACGACATTGCATTGTGAAGCTCGGATGCCCCGTTAATTAGTGTTTTCTAAAGGAAATAGTTAGGGAAACTTAAAATAACTAAAAAAAGTTTAATAAGATATTACTTATTATTGAAATACTGTTTTGGGGCTCGTAGTTTTGTGTTTTTTCAGTTTTGTTATATTTTTAAATGTTATATAAATAGTATCCAATGAATGACCTACGAAATTATCTTTATTTTTTATTATATAATTATGTACATCTTCAAATCCCTATATTTTCCGACTTTTGCAATATGCGTAGAATTTCCTTTCAATATTTAATAGGCATATTTTATAACTTCGCAACATACAACTGACAAGGTTGTAATCACACCCGATATAGCTAGTTCTACGATTAAAAGACACTACATTACATTTGTTGACATTTAGAGGAAATTTATTTTAGTTGCACCAAACAGCTCTTATATTTATTGCTTTTTGATGTAGAGCATAGATTCGGATGTTACTTCAGTGAATAATTTCAATTCAGCAAACAATAAACAATATACCTACCCGGTTAACATTCGCTGTTAGTCATTAATATGCATTACGAATAATAACGGGCCCAGAATTGATCCTTGTGGTACACCTGATCTCTTCGGGAATCTTTCAGATTTATACTACAGAATAAATGTATCTTATGCTGTGTTTACTCCTTCAGAATTGAACAAATTGGGATCTATTCTGTAGATATGTCTTCAGCAAATTAATAGTCGGTGTACTGAGATCAAACGCTGTTAGTTTGGGCTAATTTTAAATTTAGACTAAATTTTAGGCTAATTAATAGGTTTAGGTTAATTTAGGTGCATTAGTAAACACAGCATTAACCTGGATCTGCTAAGCTTTTCAGCTATGTGACAAGATTAGTAACCTTTGATCTGTTCTTCATGAAGTTATGCTGTTTAATCAATGTCGCATTTGAAACCTGACCTGTTTTATAAATTGGACATATTTTAAACAAATTCCAAAGATCAAGAAAATAACATAACAGGAATTAAGAATTAAGTTAAAAATAAAACGCCAGAAAAGAAGCACAATCTTTAACTAAAACTGAAGAAACGAAGTTTGGTCGAAGTTCTAGTCATAGCATTGATGGCATTAATAATAGCATTTTCCCTAAGAGATAATTGAAGAGGATGTTGATGGAGATTTGAAAATAAAATTGTTATTTATAATTTTGGTACTGTAAACGATTTAGAAAAATAGTCAGCAAAACTATTAGCTACCTCAGGATTATAAATTGCGTCATTATTAAATTTCAATATTTAAGGAACAGGTGCAAACCGAGAATTAAAGTTCATACTTTCTTGGTCTTGAGTTTATCTCTTGAAAACGAAACAGTGCGAATAACTCTCAGGAAAATTATTTTTCCGAAAGACACCGAGACAGGTAGATTTTTTATTGAAGGGGGACATCTTTTCACATAAATTTCTTGTTACAGAGTCTAGCCCCCTGAGGAGTGGGGCATCCCCCCAAAAATCTTAATTGGGAAAGAGGGTTAAGTGACACATCATTTAAAAGGTATTCTAATTCTCTACACAACCGTGTTATATTTTTTCAAACAATGTGTCACTCCTTCCCTATTAAGATTTTTGGGGAATAACCCCCCCTCCCTAGGTAGGCAGTTTGTAATAAAAAATGTATGTGAAAAGATGTACGCCTTCGATCAAAAATCGACCTATCTCGGTGTTTTTCGGAAAAATAAATTTCCTAAAAGTTAAACTGAGATCTAAGAGGTTTAAAATGAAAATATGTGATAGAGCATCAAACAAACAGTAGCTCCATTTTATGATGTTTCTTTTTCATGCCATGACAGCACCAAGTGCTCCTTACTGTATTGTTTTGGTATTACCCGTGGAAATCATTCGAAAATTTAGACGTAACGCATCCTCGCCGGCAGCATATCTCCAGGAAATCTGAAATGAAAAGGGAAAGCGTAGCGGGCCGTGGATAGCAGCGCGGACGGCACGGCATCGGGGCCTCATGAATATGTATGGGGCATACACGCCGCATGTGGCGGTGACTCAGCCCCATCTGCAGCCCCGGAATCCTACCCGGACTATCGATATGATGGATTCGAGGGTGAAACCACCCTGATTCAAGTGTGCCGATCCTCGGATTTCTACGACCCGCTGGATGCCGCTCGGCTTGTACATATTTCAGCGAGATATCATTGCGATCAATTTTTCAGTAACATCCATCAGCGGTCGATCGCGGTCTTGTACGTTTTTTTGATTCCAGCGGAATTGTTGCCACTGGGGGACGCGTCTTCGGCGGTATTTATCATTTTTGTCAAATTGTCAGAAAATAGAACGTACAACTACTTTTATCTGACGGCCTCAGACCCCTGAAAGAATTGAAAAGTATTTAATTACTGAATTATTAATTAATACAAATAATCAAGTTGCGCGTGGCTATAAAATTAGAATTAATATTACACCGAGAAAACAGTTTTCTTTTATGCCAAAGAAAAATGTTTTATGGGTGCTTCGAGTTCATCCAAAGAAAAACGCAACGTGTAACAATATAACTTTATTGAACGCTTCTTTACAGGACAGCACGACCGATCGGGAACAAGACGTAACCCATACTAATAATGTCGTTTCTTTGCCTGATCTAAAATAAATTTGTGTACCTACTTCTAACCCTGGTAAAACCCCACATCTGGATACTGTCTAATAAACAAGTTAGGTACCTAAAGCTCTATGATTTATGATGCACTTATTCCTATTCTCATTTATAGACCGGGAGATATTAGACTGAAGTTCGACGACGTCTTTCTCGTTTATGCCTCTGAGAGTACTGAAAGGTAACCGAGAGACAAGTACAATAAACTAAATTTAAAAGATGGGCTGCGGGACACCTTCGTGAAAATTCAATTTTCCTTTTCAAAAAAATAATGTGTACAGCGACGTATTTCTCACTTATGCCATGTTCGTAAGTTGAAGAGAAGTATCGATTTTATCACGAAATTTTTTTGGCATAAGTGTCGCAAGAGACCTAAATATGGAAAACTTTGTAAGAAAATGTGGAAAAACATCTTTATTTGTCTACCAATTTCTCATTAATGCCAATTAGAAATATGACATTATTATATTCGAAAAGCTCATAAAAAACATTGGCATAAGTCCTACTAAGGACTAAAGAAAATAGAGCTTTGGAAAAGCTGCGGAAAATTTTTATTTTCATTCTATAACTTTCTCATTTATGCCGTTGAAAATTTATGATACTTACTATAAATATGTACTGTGTCAAGTAGGCATCACTCCTCTATGGGTTCAATATGAAGGCATAAGTCTCAAAGTTGTAGGAAAATTTATGAAAATTTTTACGTCTTTCTCGCTTATGCCATTTTGCATGCACGTAGGAAACTACATTATAAAGTCATATAAATGTAGGCATAAGTCCACATTGGATTTTCATGTAAATTAATTTGAATTTTAATATGAGTCAGGTCGACAAAGTAGAAAAATTAAGGAAAATTGAATTTTCACGAAGGTGTCCCGCAGCCCATAATTTAAATTTAGTTTATTGTACTTGTCTCTCGGTTACCTTTCAGTGCTCTCAGAGGCATAAACGAGAAAGACGTCGTCGAACTTCAGTCTAATATCTCCCGGTCTATTACTCTAAATACAGCTTAATATAATGTGATATTAATTATAAAAACAAATTTATTTGCTAACTAAATATAAAAATGTAATTGTAACATGCCGCCACAGTTTATTTGCTACTCATTTTTTTTTTAATAGAATGTGTGAGATTTGAGATAAAGTGGTTAATTTTGTTTTAAAAGTTTTAAAATTACGGTTTTCTTGAATAACAATAAATTGTTTATTTAAGTAACTTTTATTTTTCATATATATGTTTACTACCATTAATATTACCGCAAACTATAACTTTTAGTAACAAAATCTCCGCATTTCTATAAAATAATTGAATATTCAATTATAAAATTATTATTTCTTTATCTACCCAAAATGTTTCTTTATCAGAAATATATACTTGTTTTAAAGAAAATAATAATATT
The DNA here is from genome assembly GCF_000390285.2 of Anoplophora glabripennis. NCBI lineage: Eukaryota > Metazoa > Arthropoda > Insecta > Coleoptera > Cerambycidae > Anoplophora > Anoplophora glabripennis. The sequence goes on along the minus strand of NW_019416671.1, from coordinate 72,160 downwards.
GCCTAATAATCTTTATTTCTTCCGAAGATAAAAAATATATGTATTCACTCTTTTTACTGTATTCTTTTTAAAAAAGTTCGATATTTATACAGGGTGATTCACAAATGGTGACCAAAAATGAAACCTTCTACTTTTTGGTGAATTTTAAAGGGAGTCTTTCCTATAAAGTTTTTATCTAGGACGCTTCCTTAAAAACGTTATAGAAAAGACTTTCCTTAAAATTCACCAAAGAACACAAGGTTTCATTTTTAATCACCATTACTGAATCACCCTGTATATAATTTTTTTATAATCTTTATTAATTGTATACGAGAAAGGGCGACACCTGATGAAATAATCCCAAGTAAAATGTAGAAACCAAAAAATCTCTTTGTAGTAGATGTTCTTACCTGATTAATCTTTGTCAAGCGTGATAATAGAACAGCAAGAATGCAGGATATTTCATTGAATAATTGCATTATTTAACAATTTCTATAATTATATATATTAGGTATGTTTGTATTAATTATAATCAGACATCATTTAGGCTTTAAACTTTACTACAATTATTTTGATAAGAAACCCCAGCCCCCAATTATTTTATTTAAATTGAAGTTATCCTGTACTTCAATGTGACAAAATGGACGTTCACTCTGTTACTAAATTCATGTCATTAAAAAAAATTAAACAACACTATACTAATTGATTAAGTTGTAATAACCTAAACTAGTAATAATTTGAAGATTAATATAATTTAAATCAATAACTGATGTTATTTAAAATACGTTAGATACATTACTGAGCAGTAGATAGTACCGCATTACAAAAACTTGATAAGACAAATAATATAACTTTTTGCGAATCAAGCCGAGTTACAATAGCCCAATCAAGTAGCAGTCAATAATTGTATAACTTATTTTAACAAATTTTGTCCTATCTTTTGTAAGGATTAAAAAAATAAATAAAAAAATCAGTTTGCACATATGAAATAATTTTAAAATGCAATATTTTTAAGCTTCTTCATCTATTGACAACTTAAAAACTGATTTTAACATAATTTGCATGATCTCTAGTTTGTTTTACACTAAAATGCTTTAAATTTGAGCAGAATAAAATAAGTTCAATATTTGTAGTAAGCACCTACGTATCATTCATTTTAAAAAACGCAATTTTAATACTTATATAATATTTTTTGACAAGTTTTGCTGCAAAATACAACTATTTCTAATATATTTTTTCTTTTTTTTTTAATGACTAATAAATAATACATCACAAATACGTACAAAATCTATTTCACTTGACAACGAAACTAAACTCTCGTTTCTGTTTCGACTCATTGAGTATTTTGTTCGCAGCGTAGCTAAATATCCTACCCACAAAGGCATTATATTTTACACAGACAGCAGCAAATACCTTTCTGTCAGTATCGGATTTCGTTGATGCGGCAGTTTATTTGGCGATAATCATGAATTGTACTACCTATCCGAGGCAGAGCGGTGATTGGCAGAGTAATGATAGGCAGCGAACAAAGCTTGTCGACAGACAACGGGGTAGGCTGTGCGTACGGCGTACAGGGTCGCACCCGAAAGGAAACGCCATTCTCCGGAATGAAATTCGGCCTTATCAAATGATTTTTGTGATGTTCTTTGTTACCGGACATATAGGTATGAACAAATTATTAAATAATTATGGAGACACTTTAAAAAAATTAAAATAATAAGGTGACAAGTCAAATGTACTAATTATATACAAATAGCTGATCGGCGGGCTTGAAATTGTTAAATATTTGTTTACAAAATTGAGTCCTTTTAATTAATATTGAATCTTTAAGACATCATGTCAGTATTAACATATTTCTCCTTTCAATATCGATTTTCTTGAAAAATTAGTTATTTTTTACATGAAACATCTTCATTTTCTTTTCTAAAGCCTTATGAGGTCATTATGCGAAAACAATTGAACATAAGACAGACTGAGGTACATGAAAAAGTGTATTTTCACATATGTCGCATATGTCAAATTTAAAACACGTCATTTTTTCGATTTCTATTCGAAAGAGGAGCGAAAATTCTGAAGAAAACAAAACCTGCATTATGAACAACTTTAAAACACATTTTTCTGTACAAGCCGATACAGACGTTCTCTCCAAATCTCAACGAAGGATGATCCACCCTGTAGCACCCCGCTCGAACAATTGATTAACTGTTTCCGGGACAAAAAGGCATTCATCACGGCCGTCGCGGTGTGCCGAGCCTTGGCGGGCCTTATCCTGAGACCCATCCAGGCCGAAGCAGAAACGAATGATAATCGTGTATGCTGATACTCAGGCAGGGGCGATGTGGATAAATGGTCGGGGTTCGGCGCGGGGGTGAAATTATTTATGGGCGTTCTCTGGCCGAAAGTCAACTTTATTTACTTTTCGGAAAGTGACTCATTAGTTTACGTGGATTTGGCGGGGGAAGAGTTCGTTTGTTCCTCATTCCTTGCCTTCTAACTTTTCAATGAAATCCAGTATTACAAAGAAAAATTTGAAAACTAATAGACGAGGCTCGAGCACTATATTCGCGTCGATGCCTAATAACAAGAAGCTGAGGATGTGCTATTCGCCATAGAGGGTCCTAGTCGATCAGATAATTCGAGATGAAAACTGAAATAACCTTTCGAACTTGGTGTTAGTATAACAAGAGTTATGGCATCTACTCCAGCAATTACATTGGAGATCTTATTAAATGCAACTGCTTGATATTCTGATGGAAAGAGAAACAATATTGGCGTATCATCGAGAAGAATGTGGCAAATAAAGCCCGAAATGGTTGACAGATTGATACTTAAGGCGACATAGAAGCTACAGTCTAGGAGCCTTTCCAAGAGTATTCTTAGTTGAAATCTTTACTAAAATTGCGTGTTAAGTCGAAAGTTTACGAAGAGCCTATGCAACTACATATTCTCCGAAAGTTAGACAGCAATAAAGGCCTTAGACTCAAAGATATGTCCAAGATATGTTTCTGGACAGTTTGCAATTGCTAGTGAATCGGTAACTACCAAATCGGTTAGGTTATGCTTGATATCAGGTCATGTAGGCATTGAAGGAAATGAAAAAAAGATAAATTTGTAAAATAGGAGTATGAAGAAATATTCCTAAGACTAGAGCTAGAAAGTTTTTGGGTAGATGGATTCATAAAGAACTTTGTAAGTACTGACCAAAGCAGATCCAAGCAAAGACGACATCAGATGTTCTCTAGCCTAGAAGACAACAAATGAAATGCCGAGTATGAGTATAAGATCGGGTTCAGTCGCTTGGAAAAGATCTCTACAACATGAAATGTAGAGCATCCAATTTGCTGGTACTGTATATAGGAAAAGAAAAGAAGTCCGCGGTGTATATATTCGGTGAAATAGAGGGTTTTGCACTGAGCCTGAATTTCCTTGATAAACTTTTTTTAAATTAAAGGGAGTGAAGGAAAATATCGACTAATATACTTTTGGACTTCACAAGGAACAAACTAATTAATAAACAGTAGGATCTATGTGGAAAAACGATGTGGAAAAACGATTCAGAGGTTCAACGAAAAATAACGATGAAAACGAGTCTGAAAAAAATCACAGTTCTTCCACTCACATCATCCTTAGATTCTACATACAAAAATAAAAAACTGTTCTAATTAAACAGCTCCTTTAGGAAGCATTTTTGTACTTATTTATTGAAACTTTTTTCTTTTTTATCCTATAATCTATTGATGAAGTTTTGTAGTCTACGTAGACACCAAGTTTGGCAACGTACATTTTCGTGGGAGGTGAAACTTTCAAACTCAATTTTATTAGAAAACGGTGCAATCTAAGTCCAACAAGAAAACGATTCTTTTGAAAATAAACACATTTTATTAATTTCGCGATAAAATGTGGAAAAATTACCTAGAAAAAAATTGGGGTAGTTATTTAAAATTTTATAATGATTGCCTATCCATAAATAAATTGGGAATAAAATTAATAAGAAGAATTTTAGTATTTGATTTATGAATTCTTATAGCTTTCGGTGTTGATTAAAAAGCATAACTTCACCTTCAAGGAGCCGTAGAGTTTATCTTAGGAATTACATTTTTTCATAAATTGAGAAATAAAATGTTTTCCCGCTTTTCAATTTCATCCGTGAACACAATGTACAGGGAGGTCCAGTTTCAGGAACTGATAGAATTAAAAAAAAATTATTATGATGAGTAACAGAAACCGTCGCAATAACAATCAGAATCGTATATTTCGTACTTTTGATGAATCCGAGGCTCAACACTACGAGATGACCACAGACATGCATATTACCTACAGCCCATTCAGTATTTACTGGCCTGGGGGTGCTGAAAAGCAAATGAGTTTTTTCCAGTGGCTTTTAAACTCGACGGAAGAAAATCCTGACTCTGAAAAGAGAGTTTTTTTCTTCCAAATTGAATGAAGAATCCAAAACTGATTTTTATTTTATGAAAAAGCAGTGGCGTACCAATTTTTTCTTCAAAAATATTCAGTAACGTGCCAGTACGGACGCCACTGGCAAATCTAAAAATAATGTTTTTCATTGCAAAACGTGCTCCCTCGATGGTAGTTAACGTCTACAAAATTTCATTGAAATATCTTTAGCCGTTTGGCAAGAATTAATAAATTTGATTTTTTTAAACCAATCTTAAACACTTTGTATTTTCTTAACGAAGCATTTGTCGAATATAGTTTATATAGCAAACTCATATTGTTTTTTGAATCTCTATCGATCCTTTGAAGTTTCCGCATCGGAAACTGGACCACCCCGTATATTTTACGCAATTTTTTTATATTAGAAAAATTGAGAAAGTAGGCGTAAATCACTGTAACAACTATGAAGTCCGGAAAAATTTTGCTACTACTTTTTTTTACAAAGACGGAGAGTAAGTTACAAAACTCCTGGCTTATTTAATAACCGCTCCCTTGCAAAGCAGAAAGAAGCCATCCATCAAACGCACGCCACTCGTTACAACGCCGGGATAGTTTTTAGACAGTTGAAAATCTTAAACAAGGATATTAAAAATGATCCTCAGTGGCAAGCATTCCACCGCAGAACGATAGTTTTTGTTGGAGTTTCTGCGAATGACGAATGACCCGCATAACGTATGCTGTCTGGCCCTGATTTACGACTGGAGTTCGTGAAGACGACCTGGAGCAGTCCACTAAGAGAAATAAAGAATCGCGGAATAGAAAAGCGACTTGTTTGGACGGCTACAAATCATTCCCCGGTACGGCTAAAGTGAATTGGTTTGCCAGCAAATTGAATTTCGAATCGATTAATTTAATAGTTTTTGTTTAGCGCCTCGTATTTTTTGCACTCGCAATCGACGCTAACGATCGGTGCTGTATGTAGTTAAAACTTCAGTTTTTAATCTATAAAGAAGACACTAAAAGAAGGAATACTAATTTGATAGTACCAACTAATCAACGTCCATGTCGTAAATGAATTAAATATTGCCAAAATTATTTCACTTTGGAATCACAGAACCATTTATTCAGTTTTTTTCATCATATCTTTCTAATAGAAAACTCACTGTACAGTACAGTCTATAGAAATCTGATGATTTGACACCTACATCTGGGGTACCTCAAGGATCGATGCTTTACCCTATATTGTTCATAATCTTTATAAATGACATCAACCTTGAACTACAGTGTTCCAATATTTTATGTGCAGCTGACTGTAAATTGTTTACACCTATTAATGACTTTAGTGACTGTTTAAAGCTACAGGAGGAAATTAAAAAATTGAATAGGTTAACTTTTAATATATATAAATGCAATTGTATTTCTAGAAAAATTAATGTAGTGGAATTCGATTATAAATTAAATGATCCTATACTGAAGAAGTGTAATTAGGGTAAATAAAGATTTTGGGGTAATTTTTGACAGGAAATTAATTTTCATATTCCAGAAATTTTGCTGATAACAATATACTGTTATTACTTTTCAATGCTTTTGTTAGAACAAAATTAGAATATACTTCGGTGGTATAGAATCCAGATTACCAGATTCACTAAATTAAGTTAGCGTAGAATTGGATTTGTCTGTCTGGTAACCATTCACTTAAATAAATAAATAAATAAATAAGTAAATAAAAAAATAAATAAATAAATAAATAAATAAATAATGAAACAAATTAGTATTCAAAGCAATTCAAAGAGTACAGTATAGAATTTTCTCTGCAAGTAACTCTACTGAAGCTGTCTTTTTAGATGTGACGTTTAGTAACAAATTACTCATGCACTAAATAAATAAAACTTTTTTAATCAACAAATGAACAGCAAACTTTTTATATCCCCATTTTAATAAAATGAGAGAATTGCATATTATTTGTGGAGACCAAAGTGTATCTTTTAATTTTGATTGGACAGTTTCAATAATTAACAAAAACACTTTAGTTCTGGGATATTTGGAATTTGTAGTGTATGGCCTGAAATAACTAAAATGGAGAGATTGCGCAACAGAACAAATGTTCCAATTGCAGGACAAAAAGGTATAAACATTAAAAATATAAAAAATCATAATTCTAAATAAATACACATAGATATACAGACTACAAAATACGTTCTAATTTCTACATTATCAGTAAATTAGAAAATTAGTTGCCACGGATAACAAATTATTTATGGTACAGTGATTTATATCACACTGCATAGATATTAAATTATAATTATTTGCCATGACATAGATGGGAGATTTAAGAAATATGTTGGTTTTAGCATTCCTACAATAGAACATGCAATCAGCACGAGACCCATGCCTAAGGAACTCGTATATTGAAGGAACCCAGTAGATATGCTGAGTCAACACTGGCATAAAAAGTTTAAATAAGAAAGATAAACTATTGAGTATTCTTCTAGTCTGCAAAAACTGCATTTTGAATCGATCTAACAGCAGCCTCTGTTCATATCCTCTATTTGGATAAGAACCGTCAATTTGAAAGCTTTAAAATTTAAGAAAACGACGTTGAACTTTTTCAAGCTTGTTGCTATATATCTGGTAGTAAGGGTACCGGGTACCATATAAGACTGCAGTATTCTAATTTAGAAGGAACTAATGAGTAAAATAGATATTTCAATGCAGTCACGTTATTAAAAGAACTTGATTTTCTGAATATAAAATTCAAAGCTCTATTAGCCTCATTTATAATTACATTGATATGATCAGTGAAGGACAGTCTACTGTCATATGTTACACCTAAATCCTTAGCATTATCGCAACGTGCCAGTAACGTAACTTTCAAAGGTGTAATTAAATAAATATTAACGGTTCTTTTTTGGAAGTAAATGGGCAGACCTTACACTTATGTATATTATAGGTAATTGATTATTCTCACACCATCTACTTACAGATCTACCTGCTCTTGCAGTATTAAACAATCTCCAAATTAGATACATTTAGAAATATCTTCAAGTCGTCCGCAAAAAATAGATTATTAGATTTTAGAGACAGAGATACATCATTAATAAATAAATTAAAAAGAAGTGGCTCTAAATTTGACCCTTGGGGTAATCAAACGTCGCAATAAAATTTTCAGATGTAAATCCGTTGTATGAAACATATAGTTCACGTTGAGAAAGATAGGATTTAATGAGAAGAATCAGATTATCGTTTAAGCCAAATAAACTTAACTTAGTATAGTATGCCAGGGATTGAAAAAGCGTTTTAGTTCTGTAATATTTTCTTTTCATAGCCTAAAACAACTAAAGTACGCTATACTCACATATCAAGGAATTAAAAATATATTTTTATCCAAAGGGCAGTTTTGCTTTAAACCGTCATTCAGGGCATAAAAAAGCACTTTAGTCATTTTTAGTTTAGCACTTTAGTTAAAAGTTTAGTCCTAAAATTTACTCCTCAATAATTTCTTCTTATAACAAATAACTAAAAAATAAATAAAGTGTGTTAAGCTTATACGCAAAAGTAAATCTATTGTGAATTTTCACCACCAGTAACGGCAGCGACAAAATTTTTAACATTAAGGCGATATTTCGCATTGCATTAGCTATGTCCTGTCCAAATTTCGTTAGTGCAACTCGCTCTGTTTTGAATATACAATACATATGTATATAATTCCAAATATTTCGAATTTTCACCACCAAGGACGGCGATGACAAGATTTTTAACATTAAGGCGGTGTTTCGCATTGTATAAGCTATGTCCTGTACAAATTAGGTTAGTACAACTCTATCGGTTTCGAAAATACAATATCTATGTATGTTTTCAGTCGCGAAAATTGAATAATTCCAAAATTTCAAATTTTCACCACCAAGAACGGTGGTGACAACACTTTTAACATTAAGGCGATATTTCGCATTATATTAGCTATGTCCTGTCCAAATTTGATTAGTGCAACTCTCTTAGTTTTAAAAATACTATACCTATGTACATTTTTCAGCCACGAAAATTGAATAATTCCAAATATCTTTGATAACGGTTCTAGCACAAATTACATGCGCCCGGTCTATTAAATAATATCAGCCGCTACATTAAATCTTGTACTTTGCTGCCTAATTAAACAAATAACTATTGTGCCTACCTTTAATTCCCTAAAGAAGAAAATACAATTAATCTGATCCCTAAAAATGGAAGCTGGCACTTGACCCCCAAAAAGCAAAAATTAAGAAATTATTACCGGCATGTTCGGGGCACGGATACAAGCTCTGCCCTGCACCGTGGGTCTCGGGGCGAGCCGTGGCGTAGGCATGGGTTAGGCCTCCTGCCTACGCGTTCCATTTCCGAACCTTCTCAATTAAATTCGAAGTTTGTTGTTCGGCTCGTCCATTGATTAAAACTGCATGTTCCGTCAGGCTGATTGTTAAGGCGAAGGTAAGAAAGGCCAGCCAGCGTAATTTACGATCCTCTCCGTCGGTGGACATGTGCTCGGCTGAATCAATCAGTTGTCCGACGTGGAGGAGCCCCCCCGCTCGCTCTGTTCCGGGGGACCGGACAGGCTTAATTGGGATTTACATTTGCCCAGGCTCGTCGCTCAGCCGTCGGAGACGGTCGGACGTACAAGACCACACCACGGGCTTGATGAGCGGCCCGAGCGTGCAGAATTATGTGCGTCACTGATGGGACTTATTGTTTCGCTTAGGTCGTGGTTCACCCTCGAAGGGCTGAAGACGCAATCGGAATGTTTGCGCTTTTATGTACGATATCCTGGTTGAAAATTTTTGCCGATAGGGCTTTAGTCATTAGGCTTCAATATTTCTGCGCATGTGATCGATGTTTAATTTTAATAAATAGTAGCAAGCAATGAAATAAGTGATAAACAAAGTATGTCATGAATGAGATAATAGAATGGATAACAAGTATTTTTTGTTTAAGTACAACTGTTTCACAACTTCTTCTTGTTCTTCTGGCAGGTTCTAATCAAAGCACCGCAGCCTCATAAGATCTACTGTGTATCCCACTACTCAGTCCTAGTAGTAGTAGTTTTGCCCTTTTTACAAAGTCAGACGTTTCTGTTCTTGTCTTGCTGGCGGGAACCCTGGATATCGGGACGCTTTGGCATAACTATGTCATGTTAATAATTACCTAATTGACTGGACTAACATTTATATAAACAATTTTGAGACTAAACTTACAAATAACCCTAGTCTTCCTCTAGTGACTCCGTGTAGCGATACGGGACGTATTAGTCGATCTCATTTAATATATTCTTATAGCTTGGAAAATCCGCCAAAAAAACCGCTATTTTACTTATTACTTTCTTTTCCTCACAACATTCTAACAACTTATTCTTGGAATTCCTATGTTCTTCGGAATGCATTTTGCGCGTTATGCAAAAATATCGATTTTTGCTCTTTATTCTGTCCCAGCATAGGCTGGCGCCTCCCGAAGGCGACATATGACTGTCACATGACCCCGACTCTAAGTGAATTTGACTACATTCATTATTCTTTGTATTAATTCCTCATGGTTATCAATTTCCACTACATATACCAATTATTTTAAATGCCCCGTATAAAATAATCCGGAGGATTCAAGTCAGGTGATCATGCAGGCCATAGTACTTGACCAACCCGACCAATTCACCTCCTATAATGTCTCGTTTAACGAACTGACAACATTGCTTCCAATATGTGACAATACCCCGTCATGATGAAAACGTGTATACGACTGTAAACCAAAGGGAAAAACTGCCAGCAGTTGTATAAGTGACATCGCTTTCTAAAAAATTCAAGTACGATTCAGGATCTATAGAATTATGAAGAACACAAATTGGAAGTAGTTGTCTGTTAAAGACTTTATCCCTCACGTTAATATAGAACCTCTGCTGAAAACATCTGCAGTTGAAAAGAGTGAAGATTTTCTAAAGATCATAAGTGTTCTTTATGGCTGTTATATGTGCAATCCCGAGTTAAAATAGTTTAGACTGACCAACGCGCCTCTTGAATCAATTTTTCATTTTGTTCATGCTGTTGAAGAACCATTGATAAAATGCGAGTCGTTGGGCGTTATCTCCTGGTTGCAAATTTTGTACTTTTTGGTAATGAAATGGATGTAAAACTATGTTTAATTTTCTCCAAACAAAACTATGTGATACATTAACAAGCATGGTAATCTGGTACTTGTTCCTAGATATTTAAGCACTCCATTCATCATTTCATCAGTTTCATTATTATGATTTCGGGCAACAAAATTAAATATGAATATGAATATACTACACAGGGTATCCCAGAAGTAACGCTAAAAAAATCGTATTTCATTTTTTGTTGCGTTTTCACAAAAATCTTTAACACGTCAATTAGTACATAGGAATAGTCCTTTTGTCACGTTGCCTTAAACCTTTTTTGCACTACGTTTCATAAGCCCATGACGTCATTGACATTTTTTAGATAGGAACTACCTAATTTTTAAGCATAAAAGGATAGCTCTTTTGAAGGGAAAATGCGTCGATATAGGGTTTGGTTACTCTACTTTGACAGGTGTGAAAAATCACATAGATAATGATGTTCCAGCAAATAGTATTTGGTGTCAACAGAATGGGGTCCCTCCGCATTTCCGGATTGCTGTAAGCAATTCCTTGCTGAAATTTTTTCAAATAGGTGGATAGGTCGAAGAGGACCCATTGAGTGGCCACCACGTCAGCCGATTTAACTCCCCTAGATTATTTCTATTTAAAAAGCAGAGTTAATAGAGAAGAAATTTATGAGATACCACCAGAGGCAATTCAAAATACCACGGATAAATTCGAACATCGACATTGCCTAATTGTTAACGCGGGTCACTTTGACTATCTTCTTTAAGTCACATAAAATAACCCTTAAGTTATTGTTTTTGAGGAACTCTTTCGCATTCTTTACATTAAGTAATACATTTGTCTGTTTTTCATCTCAAGATTTCAAAACCAGAATCTTCAAACTTCAAGATGATTCCTTTTTTCTCCATACGACTATTATCACGAAATTACAACCTTTCAAAAATCGCTAAAACAATTTGGAAATTTTTCTGCTCCCTTAATTTATTTAATGGCAAACTGACTTCTGAGAAGCACCATTGGACCGATGGAAACGTCCGTAAAAAACTTTTCTCGGTGTATCCCCGCTCTGAATGCGAGATATTTGATATCGTGCTCAATATGACACCAGCAGCGGTCGAAAAACTTCCAACTATGTCCACGCAACTGCAGATGAATTCGACGGTGGGGTATTTTAGTCAATGAGAGCACACCCGGTTCCGATGATTAAGTCTCCCGGCGCATAACTCAGGCGATGACGCGAGAGGGTTAACGCAGATTAAATGATTATGGAGCGATACGGACCATTTGTCAAACTGTCTGCTAACCTAGGAACGACTCAAGCAGCCACTCTAATCAGTAGCTACCCTCATAATTGGGATTCGTGTTCGAATCCACGTTTCATTGTTTTGGGAGAGTGGGTGCGAGAATTCTTGAACGCAGTATTATCTGATAACAGGTGAATGAATATGAAGTTTAAAGGAAGTCCATAAACTATGACTACAAGCAATAATATCCGAAGAGTTTTTTTATATTTCAGTTTTTGGCCCAAACCGAAACTTCTCTTTAAGAATTCTTTTGTATATGTTTTAAGTTTCTGTTCATTTTAGCCAGTTGCAAATATGTGTTCATGTGTTATTTAGTAACTTAATAGTTTGGTTGCTCTAATAAAAACTATCCTATTTGATATGGGATGAAGTTTGAAAGATACGTATTTCACTTAGAAAAATAAAACTTATAGATGTCAATCTTTATTATGTATATCAATTAATAGTAATCAGTCTCTCTGACATTTAAAGTACGAACATTCAAGTTTGTAACAACAATCAACTTATCAACCCATCATTTTAAAAGGCACATAAGTAACTATTATAACACAGGCCAACAAAATAAAGAAATCGTGTGTTTTTGAGATGTACACCCTACAAATCTGTAGTAAAATTAGGAAAACTCTAAACTAGCCATCAACCCACCTATTTTTAGTAAAATTTTCCTCTGAATCCGAAAATGATAAAAAGAAAATTTTCTAACTTATGGATACTTCCCCACGCACCCTAAAATGAAAAAAATCCAAACTAGCCATCCAACCCACCTATCTTTAATAAAATTTTCCGCAGAATCCGAAAATTATAAAAATAAAAATTTCTGACATATGGATTCTCCTACATACACCCTCAATTCCCCCCCCCCAAAAAAAAATTGAAAATCTAAACTAGCTATCCAACCCATCTATCTTTAGTAAAATTTTACGCAGAATCCGAAAATTCCTCAATTCCCGCCCCAAAAATTAAAAAAATCCAAACTAGGCATCCAACCCACCTACCACTAGTAAATTTTTCCGCAGAATCCGAAAATTATAAAAAGAAGAATTTCTGACTTACGGATTTTCCCCTACGCCCCCAAAAATAAAAAATCCAAACTAGCCATCCAACCTACCTATCTTTAGTAAAATTTTCCGCAGAATACGAAAATTATAAAAAGAAAAATTTTTGACTTACGGATTCTCCCCCACACGCCCTCAATTCCTCCTAAAAATTCAAAAAATCCAAATTGATCATCCAACTCACCTATATTTAGCAAAATTCTCCGAATCCGAAATTGGCAAAAAAATTGTTTGGGCTTAAGGGATTCCCCTTACTCATCCGTATCTCCCACTTGCTTCTTTCCAAAATAAAAGGCTTCAACTCGCATTTTGATTGATTGCGGAATTAATCCGAGTCCACGAACATATAAAGATCCCAACTTTGTGCAAGTATTATTAGAAAGAAAGCGATTAAATAGGACAAACAGAATTCGATGGCAACAAATTCATTTAGATAGACAAACAACGTTTAAAATAAATCGCTAAATTCAATTGATTGCAGAAGTGATTTGCAAAAAGATACTTTGGTACGTACTGGTGAACACAATTCAGAAAATTAGAAAAACATCCCCAAACGGGTACTTATCACTTTCCACGAGCTTCAGGGTTGGAAGTCCGATCGGTACTCGATTGATTCCTGTGACGTTCGTAGTAGATTCTAGATTCGTTGTATGGTTCAAGACGAAAAAACCGATTGGGATAGATGCCCCAAACTTAAATTCCAAGTTAAACTCCGGTTAAGACTTCAAGTTAAAACTCCAAGTCAAAACTCCACGTCAAAACGCCTGCACGAGAGAGAAAAACTGTTAACTTGTGAAATATTACTATTACACATTTGGATAGAAGTCTCGAGTCGTCGGTTCACAGTGTCCTCTCTTTCGATGTGAGATTAAAAATTTAACAAAAAGTCGACTGATAACGTCTTTGCGTTTAACGCGAAAAAATCATTTTATACTTTTCACGTACATTTTCGAATATTCGTAACAGAGTAAATTGATCATAATGATTTTATCTTCACTTGGGTTTTCTAAATTTTCTTCCGGTACACCACATTATAAACTTTTTCTCATTGTTTTTCAAATTTTTAAAGAATCGTTCATTTAATCGCCATCATTTCAATCATTAATCATGAGTAGTACTCGTTTTTCGTAAATTTCAATATTTCGAAGCAGTTTTCGAAAAACTATTGTCAAGAGCAAAGTAAATTAATAATTATTATTAATTTTAGTAGTAGATTTACATTAGTTCATTCTATTAAATTCCACACTTACGAATGATTCTTTTCGCTCTTGCATCAGGCATTATAAAAAAACTCTTGAATATAAAACAACAATAAACAAAAACTAGTTTTCCAAATAAAATACTGTTTTGTTGACCAATACAAGAGAAATATGGAACGAATTAATTTATTAAGAACTGAAATGTACCACTTCATAGCATTATAGAAAGAAAACAACCATTTTGATAGAAAATGTCCAACTTATCAGTTGTACTAAATAAGAAATTGTATTAATTCTGTCTACACAACTATTTTTCCTCAACTTTTCCGCTAATACATTAGCAATAAACATGTAGCGTCTACACGTAGCGATCTGTTATTTTTTTTATACCCAGCGTAACAGCAGCACACATGCTGGGGCGATAAACAACTTTCCTATCGATTTCTTAAAGTGATATATGGAAGGAAAGTGTGTAAAACTCCTTCGAGCCGTTTCGTGCTGCACCCCCATTCACTACACAAATGAAAGTCATATTTCAGGGTATTATACTAATAAATAAAATATAATACTTACCTAAAATGGAAGGCAAAAATATTTATAAACAGTACCCTAATGTCCCGCAGCTTGAAAATGGAATTTATTGCACGCATGCACATAGATAAGAATTAATTAATATCGTGATAAAATACTGCTTTATATATCGCAGAGGACGTTAATAATACAAATGTGACTGGGTTCTTTTATATCGCGGATTAATCAGTTGAGATGAAACGGATATTTTGAGGATTTACTGGGCTTCGGCGCCGAAAAAGGTTGTATATTAAAGGAAAATATGGTCAAATATGTACGAAATGTATGTGCAAGGTTTGATTTTGATCTGAAAAATAATGAATATAAGGATAAGGGGTAATATTAATGGTTATTTATTTACTGGAATGTAAAAATGTGCTGCCACAAAATATTGACCACAGAATTTTAATAGAAAATGAATTTTCATTGGTCTGTTCTTTTGTACAATGATTTTTTGACTATTATGATCTATTGAAATACATTAGCGATGATAAAAGTGAGTCAAATTCGATGGCATTTCAGATTGTCTCATATGAAATATGATACTTCATTTGTTTACAAGCTACTTCCATTTCTATCTTTCTGATTTCTGAATCAGAATCGTCTTCTGAATCTCTTCGTCTCGGCGAATCGTCTTCTTCTGAATCGTTTCTAAAATCGCAGCAGGCCCTTGGACTTGCCAACTGAATAATCGTAATTAGCTCAGAAAATACATCTAAAGAGCCACTATCATAAAAATTTAATTCAAATCGTACGTCCCAAAAAAATTTGGAGGCGTGTCCTAATTCTTAGTGATCACTGACCAATATTTGCTGCAATATTTCCTTACATTTTCTGCAGACTATACAAATAAATAAAATGGGTCATAGTGCACACAATATTCTGCCCCTTAGGAGATTTTTTATTACAATAAACGAAATCAAATTAGAAAATGCCTTATACAATATTAAAACCATAAAATATATCACACGGTTAAAAATGCCAGAGGAAATGCGGTTTTCGATTCTTAACTATTTTGGCACGGAAGTTTTGTTAACAAAAATTTTCTAAATGATCCCATATACAAAGCTCGGGTGCTCGAAGAGGCCAAAACCATGATCCACCATGGTCTATCCAACGATCGAATATGCTTCGTTTGAATTTTGTCGTGTTTTTCTTCTTCTCTGTCATGTATAAACCAACACTGAGCTCTGATATTTAGAGGTGCATTTTCAAGAAGTACTGGAAGAACTTATTCGAGAGAGTGTACTCTAGATTAGATCTGGATGGCGGAAGTTGTGGGCCAATTAAATCATCTTCAGGAATTCCAAACCACGAATAGAGAAAACTGTTGATGAAGCCGGTTTGTGATTATTATAATTACTTAGTTATCGATTCTCTTGAAAAATTGGCCAGAATCTCAGGATTCTGCTCATTCCATTCAGCATCTAGAGAGAAAATGTAATACGTTGCGGAAAATCTCAGGGTGGAAAGTCTGGACGCATATTAAGCAAACGAATCAAATTTATACAAAATTATCGAAGTAGCTGATTAGATAGATAGATAAATAGATAAATGGTTTATTGATAACATTACAAAGTATAAGGTCAAAAGGAATTAGGTCAAAAGGAATTAGAGTGCAAATTAATATAAAAAAAATAAATACAGGGTATCCGCGTTTTTTGTAGCAGGACTTTCACAACTTGTACTAAAAGTCCTTTAAAAAAAAGTTCATGTAAACATATATGTATAGATGAGTCGTTTTCGATTTACAGAGTGTTCAAGTTTAAAATGAGAACTGATTTTTTATTCTCAAAACGAAAACCCCTTTTTAGACTTTGTTGAAACTTGGCAACTTTGTTTGTAATTATAATAGTCATTTTCTCACATAATTTAATTTGTCCTATTTTCTACAGTGGCGTGAAAAGATACCAGCTTGATAAAAATAGAAAAAAATATGGTACGCCGCTGCTTTTTGGTAAGTTTGAAATTTTTCTCAGATTTAACTATCAAAACGACAACTTTTTTGTTATTTAATTTTTTCCTATCTCGCTTTGTTTAGACAGAAATAAAACTTTTTGTTTCACACAGTTTATTGTAAGATAATAAAAATAAATAAACAACAGGGTATGGAAAAACAACTTATCGTATAAAGAGACCTCAAAGGAGCTGTTCGAAATGCCCGCCCTTTCGTTCTACACACAAATTACAGGGACGTATACCATCTAACGTCTCTCAAATGATGTGGAGTTATTCTTAGAGTAACGTTCGGGATTAGTCGTACAAGTTCCTCTTGCGAGTTAATAGGCGTAGAGTAAACTGCATCCTTAATAAATCCCCAAACAAAAAATAAAAAGGTGTTAGATCAGGCGATCGCGGAGGCCACCCAACTGGACCTCCACGACCCACTCATCTCTATGGATACTCTGTATTCAGCCAGTTTCGTACCACCAAAGAGTAATGGGAAGGGCATCCATCTAATTAAAAAAACGAGTCTATTCTTTGCTGAAGAAGAACATCGTTTAGCATGTTATCATGCTGGGCAGTTAAAAATTCAAGAAATAATTGACCGCTTAATCTATTGGGCAGGATGTAACAACAAAAAATCGCCAAACACTCCCATCCAAACGTTTACACTAAAATCTTGTTGGAACCTCATAGGTCGAATCAGACGTGGATTTTCATTATCCCAAACGTGGAGATTATGGAAATTCACTACACCACGTCTTGTGAAACAGGACTCATCCGTCCAAATAAATTTATTAAGAAACTGGATTTTCTCTTACCTGATTAAGTACCCAATTACAAAAATTTACGCGACGTTGTGCGTCTTCAGGTTGTAATGCTTGTACAGGCTGTAAATGGTACGGATACATACCATTTTGTCAAGTTTTCCATATCTTGGTTTTAGATACATTTAATTGCTTTGAAGCCCGTCGAGTAATTAATTGTTGGTTTCTTGCAAACGTATTTAAAATTCGTTGCTTTTTTCTCACACGCCTTTGCCGAATTTGTTCACTTACTAGTGCCTGGAACGGTTTTAAACCTTGGCTTCTAAACTGTTGGTGGATTTTTACAAAAACGCTTGGATGGGGTTGTCTTCTGTTGGGAAACCCTCTTCTGTATTCGCGAGCAGCACCAGCAGAGTTTCTATCACAAAATCCATACAAATAATATATGTCTGCATACTCTTCATTACTAAACTGAAAAGGTATTTTTATGAGAAACAGAAATGTATACTATTAAAACCGAAACCCGTCAATCGAAAAAACTTAATTAAAGAACGTCAGCAAACGTCAAACCATTGCTACAATACCTTGGCAACTCAAAAACAGAAATATTTACGGCACACTTTGTAACAAGTAAATAAATAAATTCAGCAAATCTGGAACCTATTCATGAAAATGTATTATTTTTGTCTAAAGAAAGCGAGATAGGAAAAAAAATTAAATAACAAAAGAGTTGTATTTTTGTTAGCTAAACCTGCGAATACTATTTTTATCAAGCTGGTATCTTGTTGTGACGTCACTGGAGAAAATAGGACAAATTAAATTATGTGAGAAAATGAGTATTATTATTACAAACAAAGTTGCCAAGTCTCAACAAAGTCTAAAAAGGGTTTTCGTTTTACGAATAAAAAAAATCAATTCTCATTTTAAACTTGAATATTCTGTAAATCGAAAACGACGCATCTATGTACATATATGTTTAGATGAACTTTTTTTAAAGGACTTTTAGTACAAGTTGTGAAAGTCCTGCTACAAAAAACGCGGGGACACCCTGTATAATAATGTCATGTGTCCTTAATTAATATTAAGAATTAGCTATTAACAACTGTCGACTATCTGACACTCACCTACCATAATATTTTCATTTTAATAACTATTTTCAGATTAGGACGTGTATCATACATATTGTTTTTTTTTGTGTTCAAAAACTATTACATTCACGAAAAAGATAAAATGGATTAAATTATTTCAAATTAGCCTAGGTACAATTCAATTCAATGGTAATAGAAAAGAACTAAGCAATTATTTTTTATGGTATTAAGGAAAAAACCGGTATTTTCGACTGTTGTGTTTCCTGTGGAAAGAAAGTAGATACTGAAAAATATTTTATAATAACCCTATTCTAAACAACACAAGGACAGTTTTTTAGTTCTTTTATAAAGGGACAATTTTATGATCCGCAAGAAGTCCTGTAATTCTTTTTGTTGGGGTGCTGGAAGATAAAATAAACAAAGAACAACCTAATAACTTAATTATATAACTTAAGGAAGACAATTATACTGTCAATTTGGTGGGTAATAGAATATTATGTATTGTCTAGAACAGAATGATGGAGCACCGTTTGTAATAAAATATTTTTCAAAGAATTTAAAAAGTTCCTTGGCAATTCCGTCAGTAAATAAATAAAAAAATAGGGGATTTTAAAAAACGACAAATATACAGTGTTGTTTAAAAAATAAATAAGTTTCATTTACGTCTAAAAAACACAACGTTTAATTGTTTTTATGTACTTGTTTGATACAGCAAAAAAATATACTTTGGACTGTGGCATTTTTTTCTAAGTACAAAGCTAAAAAAAAAATAAGAGGTGTAGAATGTTCCGTAAACGACCCTCTACATTTGATTTTAAACCATCAGCAACGTACGTTTATTTACAGCCCGCATCGCCAGGACCCAGCCGTCGAGCGGCGGGCGCGTCGGGACGCGAGCGGCGTCCTCGGCGACGGCCCGCGGACTACAACATATCGATTACTTTCCCTGAGCGTAAGCGGCCACCCCCGCTGCCGGTATGGCGTCGCATGCAAATCAGCATGGCGGCGACGGCGACGACGCGACGCGTTACTACGCGGCCTGCATGACAAGGGCCAGCGCGGCGCTGCTACGCGGGTATCTACGGGCGCCCGGCCGCCAACGCGGACATGTGTCTAGGTGGTAACCGCGACGGGGCCGACCGCCATCAGCACGCCACGGAAGCCGAGGGTATTGTTATTTACGCGAGTGTGATAATTTGGTACGGGGTACGCTGGGAAAAAGGGTTCGTTTGAATTTGACGAGGGTACACTGAGAGGAGTGTAGATTTTTTTCTGTACTGTACTGTATTGTAAAGGTTGTTTGCTTTGGAAACAAAAAAGTGTGTTACGTAGAACTTATATTTTCCGTAGCTGCCTCGAAAGACTGCCCCATTTATTTTTTGCTTTGATAAATGCAATGTACCCTTGAAAATTTTTGCCAAATTACAAGGATTTAGATTAAAATGCAAAAGTGCATTGTCATAATTAATACCAAAGATAACACATCAAACAAAGTTCATCTTCACATACAAATAATTGGCAATAAATGACAATTTAAATAATTTGTTTTCATCAGAAGACAGAAAACCAGTGTGCAAAATTTTAAAAGCAAAGGGCACTCTATAAAAATAAGAAAAGAAGACACATATACACCGCTATCCAAAAAATGTAGAGCATGTGGGCAAAAACTTTATGTATAAATGTAATAAATTTCTTCGATTGTCAGTTGTCTCTGCATGTCGTCAAATCAAAATAACGCTCATCGAACTTCATAAAACGTTTGTTATATACGAGGGGCAGACGAAAACTGCAAATCGGCCCTCTAAAAGATTACTCCGAATATAAAGTTTCAGTTAATTATGTTGAAAGGGCTATTCCTGACATTTTGCAACTTTCCCTCGTACCATAATCTTGTAGATGCGTACTAAAAAAACGTGCGTAATGTATGTTTTCGTTCGAATTATGGTTCGAGAGAAAGTTGAAAAAATGTCAGGAATAGCTTTTTCAACATAATGAACTGAAACTTTATATTTGGGCTAATCTTGTAGAAGGAAAAAACTTTTCTTTATACCTAATATTTTCTCCTAGGGTTGAAAATAAAGGTCATTTACTTTTTGGCCGATTTGCAGTTTTCGTCTGCCCTGTAGTATAACAACCCCAGGTTCGATCGGAAAAAAATATAAACGTAGTTGTGGCCAAAAATATGTGATATACGTTGTATACATCTATTTTTTTTATTGACCGGAAGGTGCCGGTTACTAACCTTAAAGAGGGGAAGTATGGTTTAATTTTATAAAACAAAAGCA
>NW_019416671.1:19024-51434 GCF_000390285.2 Anoplophora glabripennis | reverse complement strand
AAAGGTACCTTTTGATAATAAAAACAAATCGTATACGAAATATAATATAGAGAACAAAAATTAATAGTAAACGTTTAGCAAATCATCAATACAATATCAATTAAATTAATCTAATTCACTTCATATATTTTAAACTGGCCAAAGTTGTTATAGCATTAAATTTTAATAGTAGAGAAAATTAACAAATATTATATAAGAAGTTATTACTACAATATTTTGAGGTATGCAACCAGTAGTGCATGAAATTTAACTTGACGAGATCATCAATATAACTTCTTATATAAAGATTTAGAAACATTGTGACATACTTCAAAATATATTAACTAGTGTATTTAAGAAATAGAGTGACAAGTTTTGACATATATAGAAATTTTGTTAATAAATACATTTATTACTAAACCTTTGTTTTATAGCTGTGCTTGGTGTGGTTTTTGCTAACACTTGGAACCGACTACAGAGATAGAGTCTCAAGCTAGATAGGGCAAAGATATACAACACATAATACACCAATCTAAACAAAATTAATATCAATACACATAAATTTTAATTTTGGCGCTAACACATAAAACATACAAGACTATACACACATATACAATCATAACAATATACATATTTTAGCATGTAATAAATAATGAGCAATCTTTAATAATAATTGTAACAATTTTATCTTAGAGAAATATATGCCCTTGAGCATAAAGCAATGAAAGCTAAACATACAAAGAATTATTAGATTACATAGAACAATTAACAACAAGGTACTTAAAGGATATTACCTGCTAACTAATTTTCCCATATGATGCAAACTTTTGGATAGTGATGTATGTAAATGTGCAATTTCTTTTTAAATAGTAACAACAAAATTATGTAACAATCCAACTATACTATATTTCAATGTAAAAGTTTGAAATATTCAGTCTACTTTGATATTTTTTTATTTAATGAATTCTTAACCCAACCCACTGTCGTATTTCAAGTCCCTAGTATTTTGAATCTCTGTAAAGCAGAAGACGTTGAACGAAAATCAAAATTGTCACCTATGTTTCGAATTCACCGCCGAAATTGTCCACAGTCATAAACCACTTAAAAAATACCCGACCACGATCCTCGCTGAATGTCCAAAATTTCAACACAGTTTCGATTTTTTTCGCGAAAATGCCAGAAGTGCTACGAATTTCGAGTTGAGATACAAAACTGAATTGCCTTATATAAATATAGAATAACACAGATTCCATCAACAGCCATAAATCTCCCGATCTCCGGTGACGCTAGATATCAGAATCTAAACCGGACTGTAGTGTCCGAAAATTCGCGGAACCATCCCGAAGTGTGGCCGAACGTCGACTCTGGGATCTGCAGTTTAGTAACCAGAGCGGAAGTTTCTGGCCAGTATGAGTAAATAAATTGAAATCAAGCGTATTCGTAGCCTTTCGATACCTTGAAACTGTCGTTGCTTATTTAGAAATAATATACTGAGGGTTTCCTAATAACCTGGAAAACTAAATATATAATTTTTTCGTATTATTAATAGTACTCGTCGTAAATGAGACACCTTTTATGTACACACTCAACGAATATCGTAAATTTTATTACTGGTCTCAGAGCACTGAATTGCAATCCACGTAATCTATCATTCGCGATTTTTTACTACTCATATCGTAAACTTCATAAATCGCCAAACGGCGGCAGCAAATGCGGCTGCAAAAGGTAATATTGAGGCATATCCATGCGAATTATAAAACGGGCAAAACGGCGGACATCATTTTCTAGTTTTACGGCATATCACACACATTTCGCAGCATGTGCGGACGGTTCACGTTGCGCGTCGCCTAGATCGAAGCGCCATTCTAATAAAATCGTATGAATTATCGTAACAAACCACTTATTAACGATTGTAATCGCAGTTAATCACTGCTTGGATTACAGTATGTGACTACTGTACACCTCCCGTAAGTGCATATGAGTAGATAAATTGCGTTCTGCAAACGCATTAATAATAATTATTAGAAAATCACCTGTCCATAAATTACGGAATCAATTAAATGTTTTACGGTGCCGCTATTCTGTTTAATTCTGGTCTTATTGGAATTCCTTGCACGGCCGTGTACGGGCCGACTTCCTTTAGTGGCGCGTAAATAAACTGCAGGTGCCAAATAAGCTAAAAAGTGTATCGCGATTAATAACTGTGGTACAGTTATGGTTGAAAATACGTAAGTAGGGTGATAGACATCCGCGATTTTGCAGTTTCTATAAGTGTTGGGTATATGCGTGTTAATTAACAAGCATGGAAAACCAGGGTGTGACAAAATAAAAACAAAAGTTAAGAGTACATAATGTGCAAACTTGGAAATTATTGTCTAGCACATTTTTATTTATGCAGTTAAGGAAACCCAACAAAATTCTTACAAACATTCTGTTAACAGGGTTAGGGTGAGGTGAGGGACAGTAAAATACGGGGTACAGTGAAGTAACCACAATATTTCTGTCTCTTTTTAACAAAATCTTTGGACTAATTTCACTGATTCTTAAAGCGATCGAGCCGCTATCTTGATGCAGATGTCATTTTTCAGATTGATGGCTACTTCTT
This sequence comes from Anoplophora glabripennis, assembly GCF_000390285.2. Classification (NCBI taxonomy): domain Eukaryota; kingdom Metazoa; phylum Arthropoda; class Insecta; order Coleoptera; family Cerambycidae; genus Anoplophora; species Anoplophora glabripennis. The sequence continues at coordinate 48,850 of NW_019416671.1, read as the reverse complement.
GTTTTCCTGCAAAAATATTTCACGCAATTCTTTTAATTTTTATTAAATAACAGTTCTCTTTTGGTGAGAGTGTGTGTTTTCTTGCAAATTGTTGTATATTTGTTGTAATATTTTATGTATTTAAATGTCGATATCTCTAACATCAAATATTTGTAAATTTTGTTTTTCAAAAATGTTGTCACAGGGTAGAGTGAAACGGGGCATAGTGAAATATATGTGGAAGGTATTTTTTTACATATTACGACTCTGAAAATGATGAATATGACATTAGATACTTGAGAATAAGTGTAAAATTTGAAGAATTTTGCTTTCCCATGGAACCAGTCTTAGCAATTGTTTCTAAAAACGATACAGAGGTCGTGCTGAAACCACTAGTTAAAAAACTGAAAACGAAACTCCAAGCAAATCTATATTATTTTCCGCAAAATTTTTTAAGATTATCTATTTAATTTGGGTTAGTTTTTATTTTAGGTGTAAGAAAGTTGATTTTTTATAATTTTATGCATTGTCTCCTATCTTGTCCCAAAATCTGGGTCACAGTACAACAAAAATAGGCGAATATCACAATTCTATTCTAACACCAGAACACTATACTTTTAGATGCTCAAGGATGACAGTTAAGAAACAACTTATTTTAGCTCAAGCAGTGAATGTATTGTTGCTGAAACAAGAAAACGCTAACAAAAGCTTAAAACTACTAATCCCTGTTCTTCTTTCACTGCCATCGTTGTTTCTATACCAATCTATTATTTTGGCAAGTGTATAAAGTGTATTGGCTAATACCATCATAAGCTTCGCATTATCCTCCATACAAATAGAACTGACTTCGATTTTGTATTGGTCATGATTTTCGGTACGATCTGAGTTTATTGCGTTTTAAAAAGTATGGATTGTAAAACATGTTCTCGTAAGGTAACCTGTTCGTGTCCCTTATTATGGTACTTGACTAATTGTATAAAACCACCCAAACGGTCATTGAAATTTTGAGCAAGTAGGTAGCTATTATAAAACGGAAAATAATAGACCACTCTTACATTACACGAAAATGTAACACGAATTTTAGAAACTATCGTGCAAATTTCAGGTAGTTGTGCATAGTTCTTATCACGAAAAATATAACTTTTATAACTCTGAAATACAAAACATACTTCGAAATTAGGTAATTAGTCTAATTTTAATAATCGTACTAGTGTAGAGGGTGTTCAAATTTGAGTTAGCTTTTCAATTTTTTAATAAAATACATAATTTATCGAAACAACCAGACATCTTTATTGAATATTAAAGTAGACATGTTGCCTCAAATTTTTAGCAAAATTTTCCATCACGTGTTTACATAATAGTGGTTATTTCTTTCAGATGTTGAATGGTTTGAGGATTGTCAGCATAAAACCCATAACAAGAAGTCTTATGGTGACAGATCGCATAATCTTGGTAGCCAATTAACATTTCTTCGAGAAATTATTCGATTGCTGTATGATAAATTGCACCGTCTTGTTAAAACCACATATTCTGCACAATAATGCGCTTTAATTCATTTCATAAGTCATTATTCGTCTTTCGATACCGAGCATCATTCACAATAACAACATTTCCAGCTTCATTTTCGAAGAAATATGGAGCAGTCACTCCACCAGACCAAAAACTACATCAGTTACTTTTTGTGGATGCATTAGTTGTTCCAATATAACTTATGGTTTTCTTCTTTCTTTCTGCGACAATTTTGTTTGTCCACATATCCACCAATTTCAAATTGAACTTCATTACTAAACATGATTTTATTGAATCATCATTTTCTTCTTCCATTGCAAGAGCCCAATTAACAAATGTATGACGTAATCCACGATCAGCTGACAATAATTCTTGTGTTAAGTCTTTAAGTGAAGATCCTATTCAAAATATTGAATAAAGTGGTTTGTTTAATGCCTAATTGCTGCGAACCATGACGAATTGACCTGTTGGGTTCTGCAGTGACACTATCACTGACAGCTGCAATATTTTCTTGTGAACGATCACTACGACTGTAAATTTTACTTCTTTGATTTTGAATTGAGCCAGTTTGTTGGACAAGTTGTTTATCCAATTTTTGCACGTTATTTTCTTCCATAACTTTCACAATATTAAAAAAAAATCAACAATAAAGACGCGAGGCTTCTCCATATCTATTAACCGCCATGTTTCTACTTAACAGCATTCAAAAAAACAAAATGATCATCACAAAAATGGCGGCAAATTTAAAATGTCAACTCACCCTTCGTACTTTAGTAGGGACATTCTTTGCTAAATCTATTTTGCTTTTATATTTCAAGTGGGATATAACGAGTTGCCCCGATGTGTGGAACTATAGTGTAACATTTTTATTTTAAAAAAATGCTGAGGTACATACAGCAAATAATTTATTTCAATAAATGAGATACTTCATAAAATTCCAGTTCACAAACCAAGAGGCAAATAAAAATTTTTTCCCACCTGAGAATAAATCCGCCTATTTACATATTCCATTATAACGCCGTTTTCTAAAATAAACGTTGGTGTACGTATAAATACACGTTATCCAGTTTTTTCGCCTGGTTATCTTGAATAATTACTTAAATATGTAAATACGCTAATTATTAATACTACGCTATAATTCTTCATCTACTTTAGAGGCGCTTTTTAAAACTTTGCGGGACAATTTGCATATGTGATACATATTTCATGGAATGCTTGCTACTGATAGTGATTATTCACGTTGCTGTTTATCATACCGATCCAAACATGTTCCTGTCGCAATTAGATAATGATGTGCGTCGGAAGTCTATATATCATCTGCACTTAATTACGGGGCCGTTTCAGTATGCTCCCGGATTACGCCCAGCACAACCGGAAAGCTACAGTAAAAGCAGATATGGACAATCTAGACAAAATTCATTCAAAAGTTTGATGTGCAAACAATATTTTTGCTGTTAAAATCATTCAAGGGAAGCAACTTCTGTTGATTCTGTCGCCGATTGCGGTTTTGGTTTCGTATTTACATAGCTATACTTTGAGGATGATCGACGTACCTACTTACCGAACTCATCTGAGCAGTGGCTCATCTACAAAGATATGAGTCAGATTATCGGACACTTCTTTCGTCGCACCAGCGGATGCTTGAGTAGAAGAGTACGTCGCACTTGTCGGTCGTCCTCATCGGTGACGAGGTGTTTTGTATTTTTCCCAAAGATATGGTCCACGCTCCAATTTGTTAACTTTTAACCAATAAAGTGTTTCTACTGTACAGTACTGGCAGATATCCATCCCTGATTAATAAGTTGTATGGTACCAAAGTTGACGTTCAATCACCTACTATGATTGCTCTGCAGAGGTCCTGTGGTCGTCTCCGTTGGAATTTCGATGTACTTGGAAACCTTTTATTTCCCAAAATATATGCCACTAGTATCGTTTGCTGCGGCTTTAGTGATTGGGGGCAGCTGGGTGGTTTGTGGAAGGTTTCTTAGGAAATTTTTGAAAATCTAAATTTCTGCTTTGCTCTTTCCGCTTCATGTGGAGGATCATCTGGACTTCCTCGAACATCAAGAACTACTTTTGCCGAAGTTGATATCGCGTAGACGGACTGAAAATGACTTCGCAGCTAGAAAGTTGAGCGAAATTAGATCATAATTATTAAATTAATTTACTAAAAAAAATGAATTAATTAAAAATTCGTTTAAAGCAAAGCATATTTTATTTGTAACAAACAAGTTAAACGAAACGATCTCTAAAGCGTCTAGTTCTCAATAACAATCGAGCTGCTCATAAACTCAAATCCCTTTCGGCGGCAACGTCGCCGGAATAAGGTGTCAGTGGAACATATATTATAATAAGTTGGGGCTCCGGCACAGTCTGCCGGTGGATTATGTGCACTGGGGCCAGCCACTGTTTGTTTAGATATAATTCCCATGCAGAACTCGTGCCCTGCCACCATCTTATGCATTTTACATGAGGAGTACTGGACCTAACCTAACTTGGCCTTACAGCCCTCACAGACCGACTTATTCACTTTCTCTGTGTGTGCGCCTTGCCCTTCGCGCGAAACGGGCCCTTTGGTCAGCGGAAAGTTGTTACGATCGCGTACCTGGTTTCGCAGGTAATTCGGCAAGATGAATTTAGATGTCCAAGGGTTTAGTTTAGATAGATAGAAGTTGATCGCGCTAAAATGTTATTCTAACAATCAGTGGCTCACGATAAAACGAGTCATACACTAGAACTGCTGCTAAACATAATTTGAGGTTAAGCTTAGGGCGGAGCTATTCTTTGGTATAATGCTGCAGTAGTAATTTTTAATACTCAAACTCTATAATATGGGCCTTCTGTGAGGATGCAAAAATTTTAAATAAAATTTGGGACAAGTGGTGTTAAGTGGGATGAGGTAAACTCCATTTTTAATTGAAAGTATTATATGGGATTTGACAGAAACGACTAATGACGTCATCAATTAGTATGTTTTTTCCAAAAACATACCCAAATTTTTTTCATGTTAAAAAGTTCTCTTTTTTCTAATAAACTTTTTTTGGAGAATTTTTTCTGTATTACCTCCCGTTTAGAAGTTATAAGCAATATCGTCCTAAAGAATCTCAAAAGAAACACCACCTAAAAATTACTTTAGCGATGGTAGGATCAAATAGTCGTTGGAAAATAATTGAATGTTCGTTGTTTAAAGTGCATAAATGTCATTAAAAATAAATAAAGGTGTCAGTTCTGGGAGTGTTAGATCTGGTGACTTTCCGGGCCACTGAATAGGTCTATTAAGCCCAATCCATTTTCTGGGCAAGTGTTATCTAAATAGTGCTGCCCAATCCTGGCCTTGTGGGGTGGTGCTCCGTCGTGATGAAACCATAGGTTTCTCCTTAGCTGCAAAAGCACATTCTCCTAAGTGCAGCAAGTTCTTCTTGTAGGAAATGTAGGTAACTCACGCTGTTTAATGTATGTTCATAAAAATAAAGCCCAATTAAATGCCTACCGATGATGCCGCATCATACATTTGCTCCAAAATGGCCTTGGTTTAGAACTGGATTTACCATGTGGGGATTTTCAATGGTGTTCATTGCACCTGTTTGACAAACCGACTTTCGTCCGTCCAAGAAACGTGCCGGAAAAGGTTCTGATCAACAATTTCTACATTTACTACAATTTAGGCTATAAAATTAAGTCTGTTTGCAATGTGACGCTCAGGCAAATACTCCAAATTGTGAATTTTGTCATGATACCCATTGGTCTTTAAAATTCGTTGAACGGCTGATTTATCCAAATTCATTTCTCGGCTAGCCTGCCGTATAGAATTTCGTGGATTTTGTTCGAAATACTGCAACAGTCTAGATGTATTAACATTGTTTCTTACCCTTCGGACAATTATTTGATTTTTCCGAACAGAAAATGCATCTTCATTTCGTCGCAAGGTCGCCTCCAATCTTGTAAAGGTTCTATGATCAGGAATGAGGCGCTCTGGATACCTTTCTCGATATAACTCTACAGCTCTTTTTAAATTTTTTTGTGACGCTGAATAAGAAAATACTTTGTAAGCACAAAAGTTATACGATTGATGTTCGTATTGAGTAATGACAAGTATTTTGTGATATTTATGCACCTTCACAGAGAACATTCAATTATTTTCCAACGACTACTTGATCCTTCCATCGTTAATATGATTTTTAGGTGGTATTTCTTTTGCGACTTTTTAGGACGATATTGCTTATAATTTTTAAACAGGAAGTCATACGGAAAAATTTTTCTAATAAAAGTTTATTAGAAAAAGGAGAGCTTTTTAACAGGAAAAAATGGGGTATGTTTCTGGAAAAATATAATTGATGACGTCATTAGTCGTTTCTGTCAAATCCCAAAGATAATACTTTCGATTGAAAATGGAGCTTACCTCATCCCATTTAACACCAGGTGTCCCAAATTTTATTTAATTTTTTTGTATTCTCACATTAGACCCATACTGTCGAGTTTGAGACATCCTGTACTCATAATTTATACCGAATGTTTAAATTTTATAAGAAACTAAAATCTTTATAAAAACATTTTGTATTGGAAAATGCAAATTAGATCGCTATAGTTGTATATCTGTATAAAAAGTTATGTGGTAGTCAATATAGTGCAGTCCAAAAAAATAACACTCTGTATATTATTTTCTTATATAAGCCAGTCATTTCAAACTGAAATAAACAAAGATGTATACCAAATGAGCAGTCTCTGGCTCAAACCGTTTTAAAGTTAGACATGAAAAGAAAATGTTGTTTTGGGCAGAATAATCTAGAATATAATTTTTGGAACATCCAATATACACAATCAAAATTCGATTTTCGATTCATATAGTTAGTGTATTTAATATAATTTACAATTTAATTTTATAGCAACATTTCTTTTTCAGCACCTTCATCAGCTTAATCTACGCCAGAGATTCTAAATAAATCTAAAACAACATACAACAGCAATGAAATAAAACCGCGAATGATACGCACGAAGTGAAAACTCTCTTTGGCGGATATTGCGCCATTCGGTCCGTTTCGTCGACCAATGGTTTCGTGACCACGTGCTTGATCATTTTTTGCACGATCAAAATGCAAGTTTTATTTTACTTTATATCTGAGTTTATAATAAGACAAGGAACAAATGATCAACATTAATTTTAATTTTCAGTTTATTGGTCTAAGAGAAGGTATTTGTAATACGATAGATAATCTTGCAACTTTCTGCATGAAGTAGGTACTAGTTTTTGCTGGAAAATTAAATAGAATTTTGCGTCTTGTGTAGTGTAAATGCATATTTTTATAAAGTTTGAGGGTTGCTTTCGTTGTACAGCAAGATTAAAACGCTCTCTCAACGGTAATAATAAAGTATTTTATTGAAAACTAATGTATAGAAAACTTGTATAGGAAAAGACGTGTTGACGGGGCGAGTGTTCGTTGGAGAGTCCCTGTACGTGGAGTCGGTCGTAGGTATATTGGTAGTCGCTGCCAGAAGTCCCTGCTCCTTGGCGCCACTCTGCCGGGGTTGTTTTCCGGGAACCCCGTTAGATTTCTTATGATTATTGACTGTAATTAAACAAAAAGAATAAAATAGATACAATTTTATTCTAGACTTTTAACAACTGCATAACCCGACAACTAGATAGCGAGCGTCTCCCGTTTCCTTGGTACTCGACGTCTTTCATCGGCCGTGGTGATCTCACTCATGCCAGTAACATCAACAAACAAACGATAACCGCCGTCCCATTGATTGCTGGCATCCAATTTCTAACACGGCCCTCAAGTTATTTATTTCGGTGTTTAGTGACAATGTGGTGTGTTTATGTGTCTTCATTGTTAAATTAAAAATTCTTAAAGAAATATGAAATTTGACAACTATGCATGCCGTTGCTTCCAAGTGAGTATGCGCTTTGATATTTGTTTGTTTGATTAGCCTGTTCAGCAGCGGGGTATGAAAATTACAAAAAAATATCAGCAGTCTTCGACTACATTTGATGTTTTAGAAAAAAATTGTTGGATTTATTTGAATTAGAGTTAAAAAAAGTCATTTTGAATATGGAACCTATGTTAGTACCAGAACAAACTAACAATTTCCATTTTGCTGAAAATTAAAAAAACGTTTATCAGTTTGTAGAAAATGTTCAACTCAGCGTGGTCAAATCAGACGTTCCACCGCCTACAACTCATCCAGCTCATCGGTCAGAAAAAAACCGTCGTACTTTTTTGACAATCCATCATCCACCTAGGAAATTATCAGTAGCAGGACGCCGCTTCTTGCGCGGCCCGAGCGGCGGTGAGATGATGATGATCGGTAGCATCGTTCGCGCGGCACAGCCTTCAGTGTTTACAAACAGAACGCAGTCAGCTGTGAGTGCCGCGTTGTGAATTAATGCTGCATACATTTAAATATATTTACGCGATACACTGTACGCTGCCTATCATGCGACGGTTTAACCTACCGACTACCCTGCGGTATGGTAATGGGCCCGCGGGAAATCGATATTTTGGGCGAAAAAGGAGCGCGTCGCGTGGAGCGAAGTCGGTGAATGAACCTCCGTTTGAAGCGTTAGCACAAATTCGGAAACAAAAGCTTTAATGGATTTATGAAAGCATGAAATAGAAAAAACATAGAAAGTTATTTTATATAGGTTTTATTTGAGTTTGTAAAACGGAAAACTTAAAAAATGTAACGAAAAAATATACCTATACATATTACTGAACAAAGACTGTAGAAAAGTGTGTGATGTGACTAAAGTAATAATAACACAGCCACACAAAAAAAAAGTTGTCTGTACTTTTCATGCGACATAATATGTTATCCATAGCATTTTTATCTCATGACCACAAATCCGGGGTCAGAATTGAGCTATCACATCACAGGAATTTCCTAACCTCAAAAAACAGGTCAAAAATAGCAAAAATTCACGAAAAAGTACTAGGAAAAATACAAAAAATATTGTTTTCTATATTCAAATGTTCATTTATATGGTTAAGACCCCACCGAACGTGAATCCGCATTCAGAATTGATGGTTCTTTTTCTAACCTAAAAAAAATGGGTCAATTAAAGTTAGGTCACGGATCCGAGGTAAATTTTGCAAAATTCAAGATGGCAGGTCCAAGATGGCCGACCAAATTTTAAAAAAATAACACATTCGCGCTAAATTTGGCTTTTCGAGGTCACTGATAACAAATCCGAGATCAGATTTACAAAATTCGTTTTTAAAAATTTTATCAATTACCTATGTACTTTAAGAAGGTTAAAACATGATTGGGTCCTCAGGTTATAAAGTAAACAAAAATATTACAAAATGATTTTCGCAATTCTGACCTCGAATTCGTAATCAGCGACCCCGAAAACCCCCGTATACCAAATTTGACGCGTTGATGTGTTATTTTCTGAAAATTTAGTCGGCCATCTTGGATCCGCAATCTTGAATTTTTTAAAATTGACCTCGGATCCGTGCTCGGTGATCCCGAAAACCCCCGTATACCAAATTTGGCGCGAATGTTATTTTTTGAAAATTTGTTCGGCCTTCTTAGATCCGCCACCTTCAATTTTGCAAAATTTACCTCGGATCCGTGATCAGCTACCCCGAAAACCCCCGTATACCAAATTTGGCGCGAATGTTATTTTTTGAAAATTTGTTCGGCCATCTTAGATCCGCCACCTTCAATTCTGCAAAATTCACATCGGATCCGTGATCAGCTACCCCGAAAACCCCCGTATACCAAATTTGGCGCGAATCTGTCATTTTTTGACAATTCGTGATATCTGACCTTAATTGACCTCTTTTTTGAGGTTAGAAAAAGAACTATCAATATTGACAGCGGGTTCGATGGGGTCTTAACTATATACATAAACATTTGAACATAGAAAAAAAATTGTATTTTTCCTAGCACTTTTTCGTGAATTTTTGCTATTTTTGACCTGTTTTTTAAGGTTAGGAACTTCCTGTGATGTGATAGCTCAATTCTGACACCGGATTCGTGATCAGGAGACACAAATACTACGGATAACATATGTCGCATGAAAAGTACAGATAACTTTTTTTGTGTAATAAGAAGAAAGCAGAAACTAAATTGTTAAATTCTTACTAATCACAGAGCAGAAAACAACTGGTTAAATCTTGATCCAATTCGTTACACATTAAATTAAGCAAAAAGGTACTTACAGGTCTTTTCTTATTAAATTCAACAGAATTATCTAAATAAAACAAAAATTAGGTTAAAGCTTAAATACAAATTTTCCAAAGTTCCGTAAATTTTTCTGGTAATTTTACAAAATTTCATAAAACATAATAAAATATGATGAAAATTTTGAAATAAATGCAGCATTTTGTAATCGATTGGGGGAGTAAAAAAGTGTTTATTAATCAAGCTGGTGAATTTTTTTGTTCCCTTATTCCATCTTCACAAATTAATCTCTTTTAAGTCAGAAAAACATTAATTATTTAAAGAAATTTTTTAAGAATTAATATGGCTATATTAAAAAAATTATTGATACATTATTGAAAAATTGTTGAAGTAATTTAGTTGCTTCTTAGGAAGAAAGAAAAAAATAAAACAAGCAAAATAGTTCAATTTCTTTCATATGCCTAATTTCACAGGGTGTAAGAAATTTGACTGCCATTACTTCAGCATGAGATAGAGTAAAAATGGACAAAAAAGTTTTATACATATTACAGGGGCGTAAGATTAACAGTTTTCAAAATACAGCGAGTATTAATATTGGGGAGTTTCGTTACAACGTGACAACAGCGCTTAACCTAATGTTACACAGCTGATGCATACCACGTGTGCACACGGCAGACTTGTCCTACGGAATAACATAAATATAAACCACTATTATTGTGAAACATTTAGTTTTCCAGTTTTTAAATAAATAAAATAAAATGTGTCGATTTTGTAGTACGAAGATAGTATTGTGCTTAAATTTTATCTCGAATTTTAGTAATTATGAATCTCTTAAAGGAGGAACTTAACTTTTAATCAAAAATTAAAAATATCTGATTAAAGTACCCAAAGATTCACGTCGTCCAAATTATCATATATATTAAAGATAATTTAGGTACTTACCAAAGAACAAAATTCGGTAATTTTTAAACGGACAAGTATAAAACAAACTACAACATATGCTCAAAATGTCCACCACCATTTTCGATGCACGCATGACACCCTCGAATCCAATTTTCGCGCACTCGCTGGAAAATTATCACGTATGGTAAACATTTTAAAAAAGCAAACACCTCATGAAAAAGAAATAGTGGTACGCAAAAAACACTCCGTCATGGTTGAATTCCAAATACCATCTGAATTGCGTATTGCTGGTTGCTGGACTGCTTAGTACCTCGTACTAACCGCCGCCCCGTTGTCACATTGCTCGATATGAATTTTATCCAATTTTAAATTAATTACAACGCTAATTATTTTTTAGAGCTAAGCATAAAGAAGTTAAAAAAAGTGATAAACATTGTATTTTCTGGTATTCTATGCACGCAGTTATGTCAATATTCCTTAATTAATCGAACTTTTGTACATCAAGTTGGAGATTTTGATAATTTCTTTTTCAGAAATGGTTGAGTTTAGGACCAATGTCATAATATAAGGTTTTTTGTTTATTTTAATGAATTCGATCGTCTGTTAAAATTAAGGCAATCATATTTCTAATACCCTTTATAAATAATATCACCAGGTGATGGTCCCTAATAACCCAAAGAACTTTTGTAGGATAATTTACCTTTTATCCCACGATCCTGAGAAGCTCGGGAGGGGAAAATGACCTTCAGATGATATTGAAAATGAAAAAATCCACCATGCTTCCGAACGCAAATCTTCACGTTTTTTTCAGAATCCGATGTCAGAAATTGTATTACCATCAAAAAACAAGAGTTAACGTTCAAGTAACCTTCAAGGTCGTCAAATAGACACCAGATTCGGCGTCAGCGACCCCAACAATTTATGGATATAGTAGTGTGATACTTGGCTGGGCGATTGTACCTCAAGCTGTCTGATTTTTGTTATTTGTTTTTAAGCTTTTATATCGTATCGTCGTGTAGTTCTCACTAATGTACTTACCATATTTTGAATAAGATCAATTATTTGGTTAAATTGTTCAGTAGTAGACTTTAACTAATTAGTGCAATGTATACAGTATATCCAAAAGAGCCTTAGCTTTTTTATATAAATTTACAGTAAAATACTGTTTAAAAAATTTCTGGCCTACTGCAACATTTAAAATATTGCGAGTTATTACCCTGAATACAATGGTTTGTACCAAAATCGCTAAAATAAGAATAAAATTAAAAATTTTCAATAAAAAATTGACTGAGTGGTTAATCCAGTCAAATAATACTATACACAGGTATTGCCTCTCAACGTATATTTCAGCAGAATAAACGCTCCTATATGCATTGATTCACAGCAATAGCAATAAATCCCCGCTTGCAAAACAAAACGCAAAAATAAAATAATTTTCTATGTGTATATGAACACCACGCGCTGCTCGGCATGCCGGCAGAGCCGTCTGTTGGCAGCCGTGATGCCCCCAGGACCAGGCATCCAGACCTGGAAACTCTCACGCGATTTTCGGCCGCAGTTGTTGAATTTAATGCACAGGTAAACAATGGGGGACACGTTCCAACGGTGTTGCTTTAAGTAAGGTAAATGTGGAGTTATCCGAAGGTTCTAGGCGGCGAGTGATACAGGGTGTTATTTCTCTTAAGCCTAATTTACGAATTTTTAACGCAAATCTTGCTTGACCAAAGTATTGCAATCAATGTTCTGGTTTGCTCCAAAACACCAGTTTGACATGTCAATTTGTGGTATTTATATAAACACACTATTAAATTGTAGCACCTAGTATTGTAGATAAAAATATTAATAAAAAAAATATTTAATTTCTCTGATATTTTCAGAGGCAACAAAGTTGTAACTCAACACTTTCGCTTAATGACCGACCAATATAACTTGGTCAATTTCTTGATTAGTTTGTTGGCAATAATTTTGAAAACCGTCAGAATATGAACAAAAAAATTGGCACTATTATGTTTTTTGACATGACAAATAAGAATATTTACCTAATTTTTTTGTTGCTTGTACAGTTGCTTGCTTCGCATTTTGTTTTGGTAATTAAATTAGAAATTAGAAATTTCAAATTTTTGCTATATTCATCTATTTTTTGTGATGAATTCATTTATGTAAAGAAAACTATAGCATTGCATTTAAATTTGTTGAGAAAAATCCATAAAACGGCATTCTTTTGAAATAACACCGTCTATAGATTTCTATATTGAGGTAAATGACCACGAGATAATGCATGAAAAGACCTTTCCAACGAGGTATAACCCTATGGGATTTTGATGAATCAATCCTTAAAAAAAATATTTTTTCTAATCAGACATTAGGGGCTTCCCCCACCCTTTCTGTGGAGAGATAGAGCAAAATGTCAATAACAAAAGTTATGAGCAATGTATCTTTGAAACCAGCAACACTTGCATAAGGCATATTTGGCTCAATCGACTTATTTTGACTACCAGTATCTCCAGCTTCGAGATTTCCCAACCTTTCGCGGACACCCTGTATATATTGTATAGAAACAGAGATTTCTTAAAAAAAACTGTTTTTGGAGGTAAACTTTAGGGGTGTTTGTTACCCTTTTGCATGTTTCAAATGTTTCATTGAAATTGGTTACAGACACAATTCAATTACCTTCCTTGTTAGAGCTACATCTCATTATAAAAAAAATTATTTACAATCACCTTGGACAAATATTCTACAAATTTCCCCAGTTATGTGTAACAACGCTAATAATAAGGTAATAATATTGTTTTTATTATTGCAATGTTTTGAATATTAAATTGCATTTCAGAAAATATTAAATACGTATATGTTTGTTTTTCCTGGCAAATTAATCAGTTCAATTTTTACTTGTCATGAAATAAAGTAAAGGGGTTTTTCAATATAACTCAAAAGTGATAAGAGCTGTTATAAAAGTTGTAGAGCATAAAATCCTACATAAAAATGGTCTTTTTAACTTTTTCTTGTAGGTACTATTAAAATTAATAGAGTTAGGTAGACTAGAAGTTAAGGGATGATTTTAGAAATTTAAATAATTAAAAAAAATGAATGAATTTTATAATTTTTTTCAATCTACTCTAAAAAATGTAAACTATCTTTTCAGGGAAATAAATATATTTTTTAATTTTTAATAAAAAAGTTATAAAAATTTCAGAAAGCGAACGATTTTTTATCTGTCTTAAAACAAAATTCCGAAAGCAACTTTTCTTTATTTTAAATAATCAATCGATTGGCATTGAAAAAAATTGTTTTAGTGTTAAATCATAAAAATTAACGATTGAAAAATTGAAGTTGTCACTCTGTAACTCTGTTAATTTTAATAGTACAAGAAAAAGTCAATAGACCATTTTTATGTAGAATTTTATGCTTTATGCTTTTTTACAAGAATATTTTTTCTAGCTCTCACCTATTTTGAGTTATCTTGAAAACCCACTTTATTTATCTTTTTTCACCCCTGGACAGGGATTGAAAAAAAAATTACTGTCACTTATTGTTGTTATAGGTATACGTACTTCGAATTAACTTATATCAAAAATTCAGGCAAGTTGATTAAAATTGCGATTTAAAGGTCAATTTAATTGGATTTCTTTTATAATAACTTAAACCCTCCTGTTCTATAGTTCGATACCTGTAGTTTAATCAATCAATCAATCCTGTTGGACAGTCTAAAATAAAAATTATAAAGAATTAAATATTTGGGACTAACTTATAATCCATTTTTTTAGATCACCCTGTACATCATCCCATCTTTGTCGAGAATTGATCCCCAACTTAGTTAACAAATTCCTCAACCACCGGATATAATTTTCGAAATCAGAGCGGAGCCCGTCTGGCACATCTAAGGGCATGAGTTTGCGGCAGTTTGTGGATTTTCATGGCACACTTTGATCTAGGCATTTGCATGTGATATACTCGCACTTACTGGTAGGACGATTCAGGGGTGAAACGCGGGGATGAGGGTTGTAGGGGGTTTGTTCGCGGCTTCACACCCCCGTTCGTGGGGATTCGGTGCGTTACTGGCAATTATTCGTATTTCGCTGGTCCCGGAAAATGGATATTACGGATTCTGATGTCTCGTTGGTAAATGTTTTGATAGAATTTGATTTAGTGATTTTATGTTTTGTGCCAGATCGTTTTTTGTTTAATCAAATCCAGAATTACGTAAATTTTCTAAAAATATATTAACTACACTTTATATTAAATAGGTAATGAGAATATTATTTTTATAATAATGACACCTAAATTATAATTATACTAAAAGGAAAGAATAATCTATACAGGGTGATTCACAACATATCCAAAAAAATTTGGGAATAGATGCGTCTTGAAAAATCGAGTCAATATCGTAAAAAAAATGTTTGTAAAATCCTTATACCTAGTTTCCGAAAAAAAAAATTATGTAGTATTTTCAACCTTTATATTGCTGGGCTACTGGGCTGGGCGATTGTGAATACTGAAATCCGATTTTAGTATTATCGTTGTTGCGATAGTGTTTACATTTAGTTTTTTAAGTGTCAAAAATGACTTACGTGTATAACAGCTCGGAGTTGATGGATATCGTTTTAATTTATGGTGAAGCAAGACAACATTTGTGTTAGTTCATAGAATCAAGACGGGCCTAAATGTGTTTACATATCGATGGACAAAATTATGAACAGTTGTTGTAACATCAAGTCAAGTTATTTTATTAATTAAAACCACAAATTGGTTATATTAATTAATAATAACAATAGCGACAAAAGCAGTTGAATTTGCTGATATAAAATTGATGTTATAAAATTTATATATTTTTTTCCTTGGAAAAGAAATTCTTTAAATTTTTTGTCCTTTCAATTTTTATTACACTTTGCCGCTGTGCCGGTTGCCGACTGCATACTTTGCCTTGCGTAAGTTCAGGTTTTACGGTGGGTAAGTGTATTTTTAATTTTTTTTACAAATTTTTATTTGTAAGAGTCCCTTGTACATTCAAAAATTTTTTGAATAAGTTCTCAATCACCCTGTATATTATTACATTGTAAAGAATATACTTTTCTACGTATTTATATTTTTCCAAGGTAGCAATAAATTAAAAGTGATGCAGTTAAATGATACATATTCACCAGAGTGAAATTTTTTAATTATACCTAAATAAAATACAGATTATTTTTTAAACTGACTAAACAGCTTTCTTAAAACAATAGTACAATGAAAAATTTGAAACATCAGATTTCAATTAACAAAATCAGTAGGACTTAGAAATATATATTGTGTCATTTATTTCTGTAAGTACCTCCCTTGTACCTATTTTTACATTTGTTCGAATTAGGCTTTTAACAAAAACTCCATTTACTTCCTTGGAAAAAAGGCTTATCAAAGCTATTCATTCATGTGAAGACTTATTCTTTTGATGAGCATTTTGCATTAGTTCCTGCATCAGTGTGTATTTTAAGTTGGAATCTTTGAACAATTTTAAAGGTAATCGCCACTTCTTTTGGGAACAATAAACTGAAAACAAAATATAATGTAAATAAGTTCTTACATAGTAATCTACAATCCGACCGCAAGGTCAGACAAAGTTCGATGAAGAATTGCATAATTTATGTGAAGTCGTATTATTTATTTAGCTTAAGTATTTATTTATAACATTGCATTTAGGTTAAAACACTATGCTACATTAGCACCTCACAGTTTAGTGTAAATTCACACTTTATTCACATATTTACATCAAATAGACTAAATACACACAAAAGATTGGAAGTACTACAATTTAAAATGTAACAGCACAATGTAAAAAGTAACAATACATCGTAAAAATGTAATCTTCGCCCAGGTACGTAATTCTAATCAACGTATTGCAAATATTCAATTCATTTACACTGTTTCTATATAAAAATCATTGCAATTACATAAAAAGTAATCAGAACAATTTTCACATTTGTTGTCATAGATTTTCATTTGTCTAAGCATTTTAGTTGCACCCTGTACATTAGTCTCAACGTTAACAGCACGAAACAACATTTTTTAAGAACCTGTGGTGTTCAAATGTAATCATGAATCAACTTTAAGATAACTCCGAGAAAAACGAATAAGTACTAATAGAACTGTTGATTTGAAATTGAAAAAAATCGTGCTGCTTCTTAGTTTTCCAATTTTTCCAGCATAATACAACAGACACAGTACTTTCAGACCCTTGTCGCCTATGACGTAAAACAACAACTCAGTATTAATCTTCTGCTCGGCCTGGAACTCTTCACGTCATTTGTACAATAATATCCTTGTGAGGATCCTCGTCAGCCATATCGACGCTCCCGACGGAGGTGCCGTCTCCATGGCGACGCGCTTGCGTCGCCGCCGACACATGCACTTCTCGTTAGTTGTCGATTTTTGATATACGCCATCTTATATAAAATGCTGTCCGCTTGCAAACCCTTAAGGATGGAAAGCACGTTAGAAATCGAGCTTTACTTTCATATTATCAGTATTTTTTTACTATATAAAATCACAACCTAACTGTAATTAGAAAACAAGTTAATGCGAAGATACAATTGTATCCTTGTTTCAAACGAGATGAAAAACAGTAAGAGAGTATAAAAAAAGATAATTCAATTTTTTTCTTTCATGATAACTTAATGATAATGTGTTTGTTTCGTTCTATTATCTGTCTCCTTATGAAGTCAATAACCATTGAAATGAAAACTAGATTACCAAATAGCGTAGAAACATTTCATTGTGTTATTAGATATGCAAGAAAAATTAAATACGCTTCTCTGATATTTTGAAAAATTTACACATCATATTAACTGTAATTTTTTATGAATAATTGTCAAATGTGTTATAAAAGATGTTTAAATGCTATCAAAATAGACAGATAAATAATGTAGAATAATCTAGAGTTCCAAAAATGCACACCTCTTGCATTTCTGATTAGTAATAGTATCTATAGTCAGTTGATATATGTATACACCACAAAGTTACTTGTCATGTTAACAAAAAGTGGAATAAATTTCGTAAAATAGTTTTTCTGTTATATTTTTAAACTCTATACACAGCGTGTCCCGTATAAGTGAAACAACTATTGCAACATACAAAAAATGTTGGTGGTGCTTGTTTATGAAGCAAACACGACGCAATTTCAAATTCGTAAAATCCAGAATGCCATGGAAATTTTAAAAATCAGGTATTATTCACCAATAAAGGGCCATTTATTTATGAAATATCTGCAATTCTTTTTTTCACTAGGAAAGTTTCCTTACTGTTTGTTACAACACATGTTATTAAGTAATTCTAGTTAATTCTAAATTCTTCGAAAACCTCAAAGTAAGTACATCGAAAACGTCAAAACAAAATACATGAAAATACTTCGAAATATAGAAAACTTTCAAATATCGTTGATATGCAAAAGATGACTGAATGTCAAAGGTCAATAAAAGGGGAGCAAAGTTCGAAGTCCTTAGGCAACTACGGTTATTGATCTTCCTTTTACCTCCGGAATCATTGATCTGGGCCTTCCGAGGTTTTTGGCCCAGAGTCACAGATCTTTGCCCTAGTCATTGGCATTTTCTCCCAGTGTCATTAGTCTCTGCTTCCGGAGTGATAGTCTTTTCTTTCGAAGCCACAGTCATTGCTACCAGGGCTATTGGTCTTTTACCCTCGACAATTATAGACATTTTGGCCCGAAATCATTGACGGTTGGCCTGAGGTCATTGGTCTTTTGCACCCGAGGTCATTAATATTTGGCATCCAAAGTTAGTGACTTTTAACCCCATTGATTAACATTTATTAGCCCTTGAAGGTTATCGATAGTTCGAAATATTTGCAGTAATTTGTATCTTTCCAGGTATTTCGACATATTTGATGGTTTTTGAGATATTTCAGAGTTTTAAAAGCTTTCCTACATATTGCTTATGCTAATTTGAGTATTTCCCGGTTTCTTTTATTGAGTGTGACTCTAGTTTGAGAAAAATATAAAACCAAGCATAATGTCAAAGTCTAGAAATAAGAATTTGGTACACATTCTTTCCTTAATAACAGTATGTGATGTTTCATACAGGATAGCAGAGGAAACCAAAGTGTTCACTGCATTCCCAATCTCAGGGTTATGGAGCTACAGGTTTCTCGAGCTTCAGAGGTTATGGTGATTTATGATAAAGAGCTACTGGGTTATAAGGTTACTTTTGTCTTGGTTTCAAGGTTAATCAACCATAAATTATCGTGATCATTTGAATTCGTTTGTCCTGTTCCCGGTTTCATAGGATTAAGGAGCTATTGGGCTCATGAGGTTATGGTGGTTTCTGATAAAGAGTTGAAGGGTAATATGGTTACGGGTTCGCCATTAAAAGGTTTTGAAACCCATCAAGAGTAAATGGGAACCTTCACATATTATCACCCGGATTCTCATAGAGGTTGTACGAAGGGATCGAGAAAAATTTAGGTTTACTATTTTTATAGTCGGGTGGTTTGGCGTTGGAGACCCTGGAATCCACTGGAGAACTCTTCAATATATATAATATATATAAATTACAGATTTACAAAAAATCCTGACGTATAGGGACAAAACTGACATCAGATTTAGATTCAGTGGCCAAAAATAGAAAAAGTTGAAATCAAACGGATAAGGTTAGGAGGATCTGAGCCTCTCAGTAGGTTCACTTTTGCTGTTTGATCTAACCTGATCTTTTTTTATTAGATTTTATAAAATTAAATAGGTATTTAATTTTTATAAATTACAGAATTATATTTTAGGTATAGCCAGTAAATAATACTGGCCCTAATATTGAACCCTGTGGCACTTAAATTTTAAATTTGTGTTTTTGATCTTAGCACCGTATTTTAATCCAACAAACAGTCGTTTTGGAAGACAAGTAATATCAATCCCTTCAATTGGAGTAATTATTAACTTAATTTTTCCACGTAAACGAACCGGCTGTATCCGATGTGTCCGTCCGCCTGCACTCCGCGCTAAGTAAGCCATAAAACCCCTAAATCTACGTTACGTCATACGTTATTATTATTCAAATTCATAATTCAATTTGGGGCAATAAATTTGCATAAAGACGGAAGGGTCTGACGGAGCCTTCACTGCGGATACGTACGAACAAGTGGTCAATTACAATAGGCTCCGTACACCGAGATAACTTTATTGTCTCCTCAAGTCACAATAAAAATACCCTTCCGAGGGAGGCGGGGGGCGAGTTTTGTGCAGAGGAATTTCGGGGTAAATAAAGGCATTGCTTTCGGACAACACGGTTTTCGCAGAGAAGGCATCCGGGAACATGTGTAGGGTCTTAAGGGATCGAATTCCAAATTTCTTTATGAGAGAAATGAGGAAAATTCATATGTGCAATTTTTTTATGGCGTGGATGAAGAGAATAATGTGTACAGGATATTCAAAGGAAATAATAATCAATAAACTTCCCATCGATTATGCTTTATTCACTCATATTGATCCACCAGAAGCATTCCTGATTCTGCCAAAACATTGAAATAAAGTATATTTCAAAATTTTGTCAAACTGTGTTTTATTCTCTTCAAATTTTGGAAAATTCCATATGGAATTTATTCATTTCATTCTAAGGATACACACTGTGACTTTTTGTTATCCTTTCAATTGACGCAACAAAAATAATATACAGGGTGACCCTTAGGGACTCTTTGATAATAAAGGATGCAATTTTTTAAATTTAAAATGTATTTACCATGCAGTTGAATAAGTCGGAAACAATTCTAAAAGTATTCGTTTCACAAAAAAATATGGAATTGTTTAATTTCAAATATAATTTTCAGTACATACAATGTAATCCTTAAAAAATACAAAATAATCATGATTGATGCAGCATTCAACTTTATAGGTTTATTTTAGAATGCAAAAGTAGTAATTTGGAAATGATCCGTTTTTTTTATGAAATGAGAAAAATAACATAATTTCGAATAAAATAAACTGCCAGTTCTCGAAAAAATATTTCTAACAAAAGTTAAATGTATTTTGAGTTGAATACATAGTTAAAAGTGTGCACCTATTTTTGATAAACCCTGTAGATTTTCGATATATTTTAAAGCAGAAGCAGCTGCAATTGAACTTTTTCCGCAATGTTGACATGTTTTATAAATATGTTTCTAAAATTCCAGTGGCGTACTAAATTTACTTTGACGAATTTCGACTTACAGATTATTTTCTTTTTTAATGTTAACCATAGTTGATCATTACTTTGAAGGGTATTCTGCGTTTTCCAAAAATATAAGTATGTATAATCTGTCATAGGTATGTCAAAAAATATAAAGAAGAGTCGTTTATTTTTTCAATTTCTTTTTCCTAAATATTTTCCTAACTAACCAAATAGACTAAATTGCCCCCTGGTAAAACAAATGCACTCCAAGCAGAATCCGATAACTACATTTTTGTAGTTGATTGGGAGACAAATAAAAATTTACTTTGAATTACAAATATGAGAAATGTATTTTTGGAAAGAATACGCAGAACACCTTTTTTTAAGTATAGGTCATGACCAACAATGATTTAACTTTAAAGAAATTGACACTTTTGGATTTTTCATCAAAAGATCTATAAAGCAAACAAAAAAAGTTCATTTGCAACCGCTACAAGGATTCCCAAGATATAGAAATTTATTTGACAGTTACAAAATGAAATGACCTGAAAATTCTTGGCGTGAAGATTTCTCTCAAAAAACTAGTCAAATTTGCGAAAACCGCAACTTTCTATCTCTAATAATAATCGAGTTATCCTAGCACATTATTGAAGATGGGATACACTATACAGTTGTGGATAATAAAAAGCTTCCTACCTATGACGTCTAAAAGAACTCAAACGTGAAAACAGTAAGACCTTTTTTGAAAAAGGTCATAAGAGGTTTAGTTTGAAGTCGTTTTATTATCCACAACTTCATATTTTGTTTAATATCATTAAAAAACAGAAGATCTTCTTTAAATGTGACTGCTACTTTATGTCTACTTTTACATCTACTTACTGACATAAAGTGATCTACTAATCTGTAATCCAAATAACTAAATTATCCGTCGATCATCTGACCTATGGTATACTGACGACAACTAATAAGTTCGAAATTGGTCTATTACAAGTAACTCCCCTTTTGAATGATATTAGATATTAGAGGTGCAATTCGATGCCATCTCGGACTTATAGCCTGTGCAACAGTTGTTTCCCACAATATCGTTAGTTAAAAACAGAAAAGTGTTATAATTTAATTTATAAACAGTAGATGTCATCAATGGTGTGTTTATTTTGATCTCTAATTGTCCCATACATTTCCATTCATCAGGGAAAATGCCGCAATGAATTCAGAAGGCCATATTCAAAAAGTCGGGCAACTTTTTGCGGCGCGCACGGCTCATAACCCATTCCGGTCCATTTGGCGATGTGGAAATGATAGAAGGCCGCGACGCCGTATATCATCTTCGACGCTCGGTCGTCCCGCGAATCTTTTTACGAGAGTTTTATGTCGGCGCACAGATATTCCTGTTGTGAAGCACGAGAGTAATGGACCATGATATTTTTACGAAAATTGAAACGTAAATAAACTTTTATGACTGTTGGAAAAACTCCTCGCAAGACTTTTCCTCCTGCCGTAAAATAAAATCACTGGGAAGATGATATATGGGACTTGGAATTTTATATTGCATAGATACAAAAGGAGTTCTCTCTAATAGAATAAATAAGGGTTTTATTACGCTGCCGTACCTGTTTGGAATGCGGGATTCTCGACGAATCGTAAATAGTTCCGGGAACTAAAACTAAACTCATCCCCTAAAAATAAACTGTTTTAAAAAAAGCAAAATTAACAATGTTATGACGCATTCGTACTCCTCTCACTCACCAGTTGTTTACTAGAACAATGTTCATAGTGTTAAATTATAGTCGTAATGTGTTTAAATAATTATACAGAACTATGAGTGTCACATTAATTGCAGCACATACACACTTGGGAACTGCGGTATGCATTTTTTTAATTTAAAGGACTTTTATTGAAAAATAACATGAACAAATTCTGCTATTTCACATATGCCACCCAGTTCTACCGCATACACTAGTATATCTTACTGCCTATAAAAACCTACACCGTACTAGTAAGAATAGTATGCAATACCGCGTAATCTATCGATGTAAACCGACCTTTAGAGCGTCGTGTTCCGGCAAGTCGGGGCGGCAGCTCGAGATAATGTCATTTTGACGCGATACGTGAGTCCTTTGATGCGTGCTGAAACTAGTCGCTTCAAAGGGCCGCACTTACTTTATAATTACACCCGTATACATGGTCGCAGGACGCGTTAATCTGCCCCTAATGGACCCCGTACCTTTCATCTCGGCGCCCAATTTGGATTTTCGAACGCACGATCCATTTCGCAAATGTTTGTCGGTAATACGCGATGCGGTTTGCGATGCCATTACGACTGGCGGAGTGGGCTATGGAAATTTTAGTTACGGGTTGGGGGTGTGGAGGTTTCAGGACCGTCAAGTACTTAGTGTAGGAAGCAAAGGTGTTGATTTTGAGGATGTTCAAAATATTTCGGGTTTGGTATGATTCTTGAGTTTCCTCCAAACTGGTTAAAAAAACAATGAAAAGTTGAGTGTTCTAAAAATTCGAGGCAACAGTTCTAAAAACATGGTTGTTTTAATTCAATATATACAGGGTGTTTGGTAAGTTGATACATTCCTTGCAGGAAGTTATAGTACAAGTGCTTTGTGATATATTTCCTTAATATACCAGTTTCCGATCTACAGGGTGTTAAACTTTTAATAAAAAAATGTAAATTTATAAATAATGCGGAATTGGATGTAAGAGTTTTATATACAGGGTGGGCCAAGTCAGTAAAGAGTGGCAGGATATCTGGGAATATTCAAAGGGTAGGGTATATGTGAAGCACTAAGGATTGAAGATTTTTCCCTGAATATCCAATGACGACCTTGAATTTGATCTCGATCATGACCTTCAAGGTCATATCAAGGTCACGAGAATTTTTTAAATAGGACCCCGTAATTGGATAGAGCGGAAAAATTTTATGTCCGGATATGACCTTGAAATAACTATGAAGGCCAAGATCAAGGTCAAATGTCAAAAAGTCCCAAAGTGGCCCAATAATACCGGAATGGTAGTATAATCCACCAGGAAAAATGTTCTCCACAATAGTTCTAGAATTCTAGAAGTACGGCCACGTTGTTAGAGGCCACTAAAGGCAACAGTTGGTCACTGTTGGTTATTAGTGGTCACCATAGGTAAAAGGCGGTCATTGAAGATCAACGGTGGTCACCAAGGGTAATAGACGGTCTTAGGTGGTCAATAGTTATCATCGAGGGTAACAGAATCATAAACTTGACTTTGAAATGACCTTAGGATAATGAATTTGTGGTCAGGGCGGAGGTCAAATCCAGGGTCACCGGTTTAATGTCCATAAAAAATATCCTAGAACTATTGTGGAGAGTATTTTTTTCCTGACGGGTTATTCTGCCATTCCGGTATTGTTGGGCCACTTTGGGACTTTTTGATATTTGGCCTTGATCTTGACCTTCAGTCATTTCGATCTTGACCTTCAGTCATTTCAAGGTCATATCCGAACGTAAAATTTTCAACATTCATGTTCAACTCTCTTCATTTCAGGGGTCAAAATTATAGGGCCCACTTAAAATAATCTCATGACCTTGATATGACCTTGAAGGACAGGGTCCGGGTCAAACTCAAGGTCACCGTCGGGTAGCCAGGGAAAAATCCTAAACCCGCAGTACTTTTACTAAACTTACCCTACCCCTTGAATATTCCCAGATATCCTGCCATTCCGGTACTTTTGGCACACTCTGTATAATAGATTTAGGTGTGTTAAGCTTTTACCACATTAAAGTAAACTAATGTGCGAAGTGAGCTATGAAAATTCGAATTAGAAGTGGTGCAAAGTAATGGAGTTGGGAGACTACACACTTGATAATGTATTACGCACTGCTGCATTTCCATCTCATTCTATCATCATTATTTTTTTATTATTTACACATTTCAAGGCTCTATGGACATTTAAGTTGTATGTATGTTCTAACCCTAAAATTTAAGACGTCTATTTACATGGTGTTCTAGAACTTGTTATTTAAGTGTTCTTAAAAGCACGACAAAAATGATTGTTGATGTTATTTAAATACATGTACATACCTACCTAATAAATTATTGGCAAAATAACTAGATGACGTTCTATATAAGTCTAAGTTAAAAAAGAACATATCTTACAGTCCAATAACTTCCTTCAAACTTTAGTGACAAAAGAAACGTGTATCTATACATGTTCTGTAAATAATAAAATGTCCTAACCTCAACTTTAAAGTGAGATATTGGTTTACAAACTATATCATAGATGTCCTACAAATAGTGCTATGTCCTAATCTCAATTCTAAGGTGAAATATTGCTTTGCAAGTTATATTAGCCTAGTTGTTGTAATCTAAAGGCAATATACATTAATGCAGATTTAGTCTGTCTCGTATAAAATTAATGGGAAAAGTTAATTTCGTATGATTTGTTAGGAGAACACAACATTACTTTAACCAATAATTGCTAGTGTGTAATATTATTTTCTACCTACAATATGTATTAGTAATATTACAAAAGGCTTATACTGTTAAGTAATAGCTTGTCCCTTGTTTTTGTAAAGAAGAAAAATGGAATGTCACTGCTATTTTATGTAAATGATGAAGTAGTTAAAAGCCAAATCAATATATCCCACGACAATACAAACAAGTTCCTGACAAATTATCTGTCATAACGCTTTTATCAGTTCTAGGAATAAAACAAAAAAATTGTCCGACACGGAATTTAATTAAAGGCGGCTCTCATTAAACCTCCATTTCGAATAAAAAGCGAAACCATATTGTCTGCGGGGGAACGCGAGAGCTTCGGCGTGTAAAGGCGAGTAGTATCTAGTGTGCTATGCACTGCATAAAATACGGAGCACGGCACGAGCTGATTTGCATAGCTCAGCTGAGGGAAACAATCGATGCTGGAACAGCCTGCTTTTGTTTCTAGTTTCTATGGAGAACCAGACCGATTCCAAATAAAACAAAAGTTATATTCCATATACCTTGGTTGTTATAGGAACGCGATGCGATATCGAATCTCGGGTTGAGATGGGTTTCTCTTATGGAAATGGGAACGGTTGATATGGCGCTCTATGTTTATTCTTTCATAAAATGGAACTAGGAATGTAGTAAATAATCGGGAAGTTGCCATGCTATCGATTTGGGTGCTGATGACCTTCCAAGTACTAATAAATCGCGTATTCAATCCTTTACCGATTGATTGTTAAAAAAAATATGAAAAATCACTTCCTTTTCATGAAAACTAATAAAGGAAGATTACATCAGTTCGTAAATCACGTTTCACAAGAGACATTGATTAAAAGACTCGGAAACACATTTTCTACTTCATAAAAACATTGTCGTTGAATTTCTAATAATTATATATTAAAAATGTATACCTACAACTGTACAATACTTCCTAAATTTTATCAAAAAATTATTTTCAAAAACAAAACACACTTCAAAGCGAGCCAAAAACCAAACAATTTCCGACTGTTTTGTATTATACAGGGTGAGTCATTAATAATGGTACACAGCTTAATGGCAGATTGTTAACGTCAAAATATAGCGATTGAGCCAAACCTGCCTTAATCAATTGTTGTTCCTCTTCGTCCTACAGGGTGTTAAATTTGAAAAAATATTTTCGATTTTTTGCTATATTTTAAGTGTGTATGTATCGATTGTTTTAAAAATTTGTAGTTTTACGTTTTTTAAGGTGGCAAATACGAATATGTAAACTGTGTTGGGGTCACGTCAAGGGGGCGCTAGTTATACAGTCCTATCAATGTAAAAATTTGTTTAACTTTTTATATTTTACTAATTTTTATTTTTTTACTAGAAATTATTAAACTACGGTCAATTCTAAATAAAAATGGTATACTTGTTACAAATCGATAAACTGAACCGTTGTCAAGATAGACGTTTTAAATTTTTGAGATTCGGCGGGAATTAAATTAGAAAATTAGCAGGTCTTAAGGTACCCATCCTGAATTAAGAGTTAAGACAAACATTACAAGAACTGAAAATTGTATTATACATATCTTAACAAATTATTAATCATTTTATATTTTTGTATACAATACTCACAATATCTGTCTGAATTTTCATTGTGCATCTTTATCCCCGAAAGCTAATTCGTTGTCCTAATAATAATGAGAAAGAGGATACCCACCAAATTAAATAAATTCTCACCCCCATTCGAAAGCCTAATGAATTTATCCCCGGATATAATGTTCTTAAAAAGTCATAACTCAATTCTTCCAAAAATATAACGAATTGTAAAACGTTCTGCTGGATTTAAAATATGGCTCGCCTGCAGCGGAATTAAAACCGCCTAAAAAGTTTCGCCCATAAATTGAAATTTCGCGCATTAATCTAGTCGTCGGATTTTTTATAACAGGACTTTTTTATGACATCAACACGGGGATTTCGCTTTTGCGACGTTTTGTTACGCACGGATTAGATAATTTTTGTTGTTCTCGCGTAGAGAAAGGCCGCTTTGCTAACCGAAATTACATTTTCCTTTATAAGAGTGAAAATGAAATGAAAAATATAGATACAGTTTCTAGTTTCCACCATCCTTTTTTTAAACACCCTGTATAAATTTCATCGTACTGTTTTAGACAGAATACAGAATAACAACCTAGACACTTCTGTAAAATTGACTAATGGGATATGCAGAGAAGAGCAGCATCAGCCATTACTGTGCATGTATAAAGTAAGTAGTGAATGTGTATTTTTATGGAGGAAATCAACAGTTTAGTATCCGAATGAGGTTCAAAAATGGAATACGAAAATCTTTTTTATATATGACATTCTCCTTATTTGTGATTTTACCAAATTTGTTATGACTACACGGTAAAAAAAAAATCACTCATGTCACAGTCAATGATTTATAATTTTCTGTCCACATTGGATTGAGTGAAATTTCCACACTATTAATATAAATACAATTATTAATACCTATAAATATAAGGCAGAAATAGCGAATTTTACAAAAATGTAAGTTTTGTTACTCCACAATGAGTCACTGTTTACTTTGATATGAGCATATGAGAATAATTAATTATGAGTTATGTTTTCTATGATATAATCCAATAAAACTATTACTGAGTTAATTTTTACCCTGATTTGATTACAGTGGAATTAGTTAGGTGCCTTTTTGGTTTTTGTCCGTTAGTCTGACATCGTACAGTGTACAGAAACATTGTGCAGTGTACATTTTTTATCTTTTTTAACACCTGTACTTCTCATACTCATGTTTAGTCTCAAATTTATTGCACATACTAATTTGAGACTTACAGAACATCATATCGAGACGGGGTCCGTATTTCCAGTTACACCCTGTAAACGCATTTTCTCGCAGAATTACAATTTTCCATTAACGGACTTTTTTATCGCGACCCAAAACCGGGGGAGCAGCAAAATCAAAACTAACAGCGTAATAAGAATACGAACAAGACACGAAATTAATGGAACGTCACATGATTTCAATATCAAAGAGATTTTAATAGAGATAAAGCTCGGGCATGCGTGAAAATTATTATAAGAAAGAAAATACGCTGGCAGCGAGGGGAAGAAGTGAAAAATAACGGAATCTCATTTGGATTCGAGCTCGAAGTGCACTCGTGCCGTCCTTTTCGGGTAATTCAATAATATTTTTAAGGTGAAGAATGTACAAGTCGTTGTTTGGTTACTTCCGGAAAGTACAACAGAGCTTTGACAGGAAGAGTTTTAGTCTTCGTACGTAATAAACAAGGATTGTCGTTTCACAACAAACTTGCAGTGTAGTTTCAAGTTCATATCTAATGTAATTTTACTGCACAGCGCGGTAATAAATTTTAAATACCCCTACGAGTAATTTCATGTATGCAGTGGTGGGATATTAATCGCGTTTTAATTAATTAACCAGTTAAATGAACTACCCACATTAAAATAACAATAATGAGTGAGCTTAAAAAACTGTTTATAAGTTGTAACCTCGTATTTTAAACTTGCTAGGTCAAAAATGCATAAAATTTGGAAAAATATATCAGAAGAGGCGGAACTATTATTTTCTTTAAAAAAAATAGTACAAAAAACACTCGGAGTTTGACATAGATCCACAGGAAATAAATTCGTTTTGTTTATTATATTTCTGATAGCCTTAGTACTAACTCAGGAAATATACAGGGTGGCCAAATGAAAACGAAACATTACCATTTTCAGGATTTGCGTCAAGATTGTAGAAAAACGCTCAGACCCGTTGATTTTAGATTAAAGGGGGACATTCTTTGCTAGTATTTTTGACTCCGCCACTTTCACCCCCAAGCAAAGGTAAGCATTACATCAAAATATTTAAATGGCATTGGGGGTTGATTAATATTTCTTTTGAAAGCTCTTACACTGAAAAAACAATTACTTTCTATTAAAGGAATCGGTTGTTTTGAATGCAGTTAGTTTACATTTATGCTAGTTACATTGAGATAAACCAGTTACATTCAATATAAGTCATTTGATTTGTTTGAATTAAAAAAAGAAACAGTTTACAACAGATTTGTCTATAATTAACAAATTAGATTTAATATAACCATTTATGATTTTAGAATATTTGTTAGGCGAATTAAAAGAATAAATTTTTAATACAAATTTATATTCGTTTTTATTTAATAAATATTATTTTATATTGGCCTATCTAACGTTACAATTAAACTTTAAAGGAAAATTATTCCAAATATATAATTTCTTAAATGTGAACCAGCTGGTTATAAAAGTTAAATTTTTATATAGTTTAAAACTATTATCAGTTCAATATTAAAAAATATTATTTAAACATTACTCCAATCACGTGACCAAGTTATGTTCTCCCCTGACAGTCGTATCTTTGCCATCATGGCGACTATGTGTGCAAGGTGCCAGTAGTGAATTGTGTAGTTCAGTAGGCTAGTATGGACTATATCAAAAGGTAGTGTTTCTTGTTGTTCTTAGATCATATTCATAATATAACATGTGCATATAGTTACAGAGTGCTGTGTGCTGTGTTCCGTTTACTCATCATTAAAATGGATGCAGAAACTGTGAAAGTTAGGGTCAAACAAGTAATAATCGTCAAAAAGTCAGTTTTAAATAAGGACATAGTGTTGCTGTTGTAGTTTCATAAATTTATAATAAAACCCAATTTAACAATCCGCCAATTATTTTTAATCATTAAACTGTCAACAAC
>NW_019416671.1:1958-18624 GCF_000390285.2 Anoplophora glabripennis | reverse complement strand
AGTATGATGAAGATCATTTGATTTTTCAACAGGACGGTGCTCCTCCGCATTATGCGTTAATTGTCCGTCAGTATTTGGACCAACGTTTTCTACGGAATTGGGTTGGGAGAAGAGGCAGCATTGAGTGGCCTCCACGATCACCGGATTTATCGCCCTTTGATTTCTTTTTGTGGGGATACCTAAAAAGTAAAATCTATAAAACACAGCCAGCGTAGCTGGAAGATTAGCGTCAAGAATGCCGTCGAGTCGCTCCGGAAATGCTTCGGAATGTGCGCGAACGTTTCGAACAAAATATTTATTCTTGTATGGACGCGAGCCGTCATCAGTTTGAACATTTAATCAACTAAGTAGTAAGTAAGCAACTAAACTTAATGTAAATTTTAAAATGTAAATTTTTTTCAAAGTATTGGGCGGAATTATAAAATTTAAAGTCTGTTGTAAAGAGAACTGTAAGAGCTTTCAAAAGAAATATTACTCAACCCCCAATGCCATTTAAATATTTTGGGGCGATGCTTACCCTTGCTTGGGGGTGAAAGTGACGGAGTCAAAAATACCAGCAAAGAATCCCCCTTCAATCTAAAATCGACGGGTCTGAGGGTTTTTCTACAATCTTGACGCAGTTCCTGAAAAAGGTTCTGTTTCATTTTCATTTGGCCACCCTGTATATTTATTAGTTATGTACCTAAATATCTAGTTCTCCTAGAAATATTCTCGTTAATTTCCTATACATAATTTAAATAAAACAACACACATTTTAGTTGCTATTGATCCTGTACCTAGGTGTAAAGTAAGACTGTTAATTAATACGGGTTTGTCTTTAACGTCACAAAACAACCAGCAAAATGAAAATGTACTAACATGTACTGAAAACAATTTTGTAGCATTGTTTTAAAGCTATCAAAATTTACAGCAATTTATGTGTCCTATTAGAGATTCTATAGACACTACCGACCAAATTTCTGATAAAAACTAGTACCTACAATTGACATTTCACCAAAATACGTTCATTTATCCTCGCACCTCCACCAAAAACCCACTAAACCATTTTTTCCTGGCACAAATCGGTTTTCATTATAAATTCCTGAATAGTTCCTCCATGGCAGCGCCACCTACCGCGAACACCCCGAACCTCCAACCAACCATTTTGTTTGCGATGTCGCGAGGATCCGCTAGGTGCTCTGAGGCCGGCGCATGTCTATTGGCCGGTCAGTCATCACCGCCCTCTTTTTTACTCCTCGTTTTTATCCCCACCGCGTCGCCGTGCCACCTCTCGCCGACCGCTTCCCCTCGAATGGCTTTCGGTGGGGGACTGAAGCTGGGGGGGGTCAATAAACACGTCGTTATGGTAAAGCTGTATTGAAGTTGTTTTATTTCATATAAAATTGTTAACTGTATCTCAATATTGATTTATGTGTGTATTTATAATTTTAAATGTGCATCGCACAAGGTCGAACATGGAATATTCTTTTTTGTCGA
Organism: Anoplophora glabripennis; assembly: GCF_000390285.2. Classification (NCBI taxonomy): domain Eukaryota; kingdom Metazoa; phylum Arthropoda; class Insecta; order Coleoptera; family Cerambycidae; genus Anoplophora; species Anoplophora glabripennis. Next base: position 17,148 of record NW_019416671.1, on the reverse strand, counting down.
CGCGAAATGAGTCGGTAATTTGTTTTTACGGATGTTGATTTTTATGGGATTCCTTTTTATCGGGATATTGGTAGTTTATCGGGTCTAATTGAAGGTATAAATAACTAGAGCGGTGTTCGTTTGGCGTAATGGCAATGTAGGCAGTGGTTTATAGCATCAAAAAGTATGCGTTGGGCTTTTAAAATTGCATAACTCCCCTCTCAGTCAATAAATTCAGTTCAGGCTGCAGTGTATGCTGGTTGCTATTAAAAACTGCATAAGAAGCGATGGTAGTAAATAATCGTTAATAATTTTCAATAATTCCTCTCTTCAATGCGTTTATAATAAATGTTCTATTTGTCAGAGCAATGAAGTAGGATACAATTTATAATCAATGTGGAGAAATAGATAAAATACCTATATCAGAATCAAACTAAGGTACTTATTTAAACACCTACATAGGTATATTGTTACAAACCGTCTTAAAAAGTAGGGGAGCTTTAGTAAATTAAGTAACGCAGATACCTAGGTATATGAAATATCACATTCAGAAGAAGAGTTGGCAAGGAAAATATAGAGATCGTACTTATAGAGATGTAGTTATTCTTAATTTGGCATTTATTATATTGGAGTTAATTAACAAAAAACATTTCAAGGCCTTTCAAATGTCAAATATACGATGTAGTCCTTAAATAATCATGTTCCATTATGATTCGTACTAAGTTATTAATTATAAGAAAAAAATTTCAGAGTTATTGAGTATATTTTCGTTTAGTATTAAGCATTTTGGCAGTTTTGTTCGATTGTACCAATACTTATTTGAATTAAAACTGATTAAATATACCCAAATACAATAACGATTATAAGTAAAGATACTGTATAAAAAATATTCGTATTTAGTACATTTCTACCTAAATCTGAGTAAAATCCTCATTCCTGAGTTTTTTTACCTCATTGTGATATTATTTATCCCTCCCAAACAATTGACATTTCATTGGTAGATAATATTTTATAGAGACAAGTTCAAAATAGCAAGGTGTCTATATTAGGGTTAGATACCTCTGGTAAATATTATGTTAAGTGCAGTGAATTTAATAACTAAGATCCAGTCCTTATTAAGAATCGGTTAAATAAATGAATCTATCTATCTAAGTAATGTACAATAACATACCTAACCTACTCGTCTGATCAGTTTCTGTTTTGTAAAATTTCTTTTTGCATTTATATACATATTATGTTAAATCCACTAATTTTGTTCAATAAAAATTTTCTTGTATACGAGTTTTAAGTACGTAATAAAAGAAAATTTGTTCCAATATAACTTTTACAACACCTTTAAATATGAGTAGAGTTCAATTCAAATAATTTCATTGCGTTTGTTAAGTCACAAACAAATAGGTAATTGTGTGAAATTTAACTCAGTTTTTTTGCAGTATACTTATTAAGTTTCAGGGTGATAAATTTTAGAAAAAATATATATATTCTATGTAACAGGTGCCGGAAGAGACATTTTATGGAAAGTTCGTACATACATAGGTATAGTAGTTCCTATAAAATTTTCTGATCTTTCAAATATTTTTTTGGAGTTACGTGCATAGATTCATTAAAAAAAACAAAATATTGACTGTCTTCATTAGAATAACAATTTTTAAACAAATTATAAATTAAATAATGGCTACAAATAAGTCATGAGACTAAAATTCTTATAGGTAGGTACTTACTGAAGAAATAAAAATTTCTCACTTTATTATCGGAATACACCTACTTAGGAACCTCCCGATATATTTATTTAAAAAAGGAACGTAACGAAATGGACAAATAATTTTAAAAAGTTCGATAAAAACAGCAATAGGTACAGAAATATGCATTAATTTTTGTCGTTCACATATATTTTTGTCCAAGGAAACAATATTACTTTATAATAAATAAGGAACAACTTGCTTGTATACAGCGTTACATAGTTATGTTTTAATAGATGACAAATTTTAGGGTCATTATTCATTAACTGCGTGATATTAAAATATCTTAATATGTATACTTTGAATTATATTTACGTAGTAAAAAGCAGTTTTAATAGTTAAAATCTCCTGAAAAATGTGCAACAGTCGTAAAACGACAAACACTGTTTATTCATTACACTAACTCATAATTAAGTACATTTTTCAAGGAGCGAGTAATAAAAAATTCGTTGAACAACTAATGGGAAATATTGCAAGACATAAAATTATTTTCAATTATAGGAACATACTTAAATATTTACAAAAATATTTTGCTCTCTTAAAGATGCAGGATTATTTTTCCGTAAAGAATTACTAACTTTAAAATAAGTAAATATAGAAAAGTTAAATACAATTGGATTGGGAATATTTATTTCCCTTAAAATATATTCCTAGGCGTAGTTTTCAATTTTTTGTTGGAGTTTTCTCAATCATTTAGGAATTTTGCACCAAAATTTATTCTGAAATTCCATTTTGAATTAAAGTTTTAAATTTTTTTTATGTGTCTTGTGAGGATGTTATTTTCATATTATTTATTAAATAACATTTAAAATTCACATAGAGAAAACTACCTATTAATTATGTGTTTTCCGATGTGTCACTTATCTTATAACATTTCAATTTATATTTCGATACATTTCAAGCGTCGTCAATAGTTTTTAAAAAATTTTTAAGTACGCTGTCTTATAAAAACGAAATAGGTAGAATTAAACTTTCTAAGACCAAAGAAACTCTCGGTATTGGTACGTATAATTAGGAATATGTTTCTTGCAAATATATCAAGTACCGGAACCAATTGGTAGCTTTATTGATAACCCAAAAGTTTGACAAATATTATTTTGTATTTTAATATTTTTAAATATCCCACTGCATATAAAATATTATATCTACATTTTCTTATTTAGGTGCTATTTATATCATAGGTACTACCAAAATTTAATTGTTTTCATTATTTTAGCCCCAAATGCAGACATTAAAATGTAATTTATACCTACAGGTATTTTTATTGAATGTAAGATTTAAAAAAATAGGTGATTGAAAATTTAATTTTACAATTGACGTTGGTAATACCGCTACCGACTGTTCTCATGTTGCCTCAAAATAGCAATTTAACAAATATCAGTTTGTTTTAAACATTTTTTTAAATGAAACTTCTATTTATAACAAAATACCATCAAAATATACCTAATTCTCTGTGCTATTTTACATTTCGGGTTACTGTGTAATAAACGTTTAAAATTATTTTGTACATTGCAAGATGCAAAAAACACCTGATTCAATAGTGTTGAAGATATTTTAACCACTTATTACGTATTAAAATTATATATTTTACGTCTTATAAAAATATTTAAAAAATACAATTTTGTATTCAAGGTTTTTGCCTCAAAGTGACGGATTATTGTGCCACTTTACCAGTCTAGGGAATGTAAAAAGTACGACTTGATGAAAAATGTACAAAGATCTTTGTTTTTTTTACATAGAAAATGAAAATAATTGAACATACATAATACCTACGTTATATTAAATTACGTATTTCGGTGTAGGTATATTTTACTTTTACAATATATTCTTACCTTTTACATTGTATAGTTTTGAATTTTAAAATATGTCACCTCTAATATTTTATACCTATGTTTTGACTATATTTTATGTAAATGTAGGAATAAAAATATGAATTTACACTGACCTGTTTTGTTTCTATACAAGTAATATTATTCACGTGATCACCCAGTGTGTACAGAACAATACCAGCCGTCTAGCAGACCACATGTTATTAATTTTTGCTATAGTAAAAGGACATAGTGTTTTAGCTACCTAAATATAATGCTATTAAGTATAAATAAATAATGAGATAAGTAAACAATATGACTTTGTTTAGATTATATAAATCTCTAAGTATATTTTCATTTAAAGTTATTGAAGAGCATGAAAAACATCAATACTATTGGTATTAAACATTACCGATCTTTTACACACATGCATCAGGATTGTAGGCTCTACTATGTAAGACCTATTTTACTTACTGTTACTATATTCTGTTTACAGTGATATTCCCAAAAATTAATGGTCATGGCTACAACTGAATCAAAGATGCCTCCTGAGAATACTCTCTTGCTGCAGGAGCTAGACAAATTCATCACCATCAGGAGAAATAGTCTTAATATGAATGAATAATCTCAGTACGCCTCTAAAAAAATTAATGAATAATGTTTTTGTCAATAACTTAATTATTTTAAATAAGAAATCCATTTTATACAACAAAATGTGAATTGTTTGTCTCCAGATAACACTAAAATTAATTTAAACTTCATACAATTTCCAGGAGTGTGAAAATAATTCATTCTTAAATTTGAACATTGACGAATAAAAGACATCACTAAAAAACATGTGATATAAATAAGTTGGTAGGTTCTGTATACAGGGTGTCTCATAGTTAGTGTCCAATAATTTACCGCTTGATTCTATTGCCAAAAATAAGAATATTTTTTCATAGGAGCTACGCCCCCCTGAATGGGGCCTCAAAAAATTCATTTTTTTAAATATTTCCGAAAGGGTTGAAGGAAAATTACTAATTTAACACCATGAATCATAAAATTTTTCAAAAATTTTAATCAGAGGCGTCTCAATTCAGAGGGTCTTCGGCAAAAATTTTTTTACTTCGATTTATTTGACAGTTTGTCTAACAAATGAAAGCGTAAATGAAAGTAAGTATAGGTTGGATTTCTCTGAATTTGTATTTTCACTAGCTTTAACCGTATACCTAAAATAATATTTTGTCATTCTTAATACAAAGTTGATCCTAGTATAGATCGGTTTTCATTAATGATTTTACCGATGTTTCCAATCTACAAATGCCTTCCACTTTTCCTTCTGATTTCTAAGAAACACCATTCCCGTTCCATTTCGCTCTACCAGAGATGTATATAATACAAAGAAATATATTTAATTCCAACTAATAATTAGACTAATGATTGTTTCACCTACATAAACTACACTTAATTACAAACGAAACAAGCAAAAGAATTAACTGTTGCGTTAAACAGTCCTAACGTGGCCATGGTCGGTGCTTCCCGAGACAATAAATTGTTGCTATTCTTCCTCCTAATAACAGCCCGTCTTTCTGGAAAGTGCAATGGTACAAAAACGGTACCTTCTCATGGCCAGCTATCTTGGCAACATAATCCCCGTCACGGTGGTTTGTTTCCGTGCAAACGCTGATAGAATCGGCCCGATAGTACAGTCACCTTAACATTTCCAATGGAATTGTTCCAGTGATTTGTTCTAACACGAATTTGAGACACGACTGCGAGCTTGGCGGTTATTCGGAAATCGATGCAATGGGAATTTAATGGGAATATGTGAATGTACCAGCATAAATATTGGCCGCGACAAGATCAGCGAGAAGTTAATTTGCCATTACATGTATTTGCAGTTCATTTTTAAATGCAGAGGTTTATGTATAAGGTGTTTTATTAAAAATGGAGGATTCCTGAATGCAAAATAAGTCAATGCCTTAATCAAGTTGAATGGTTGCTCCTTTTCAATCTACAGAATATCAACTAAAGTTAAAAAATATAAACAATTTTGACAATCTAGCGTTTTTTGGTGCAATGAGAGGGTGCTAAATACAGCTTACTAGCGTAATACGATCTTATCTTTCACATACGGATAAGTTTTCCAGATAATATGTCAAGAAATAATTGTCTATCTTCCTTTACCTCAAGGGTACCACAAGGTTCACACCTTAGGCCGCTTTTGATATTATTAATATTATTATATTATATTGCAATGCCTACTTTTTTACTCTAAACATTCTATTTGTGATGCGATGATATCAAAATATGTTGTAAAAATCTGTTAGCTTATTGGGTAAAGAAAAAACCAATTTTAACTGCAGATAAATATCAAAGTATTACTTTCTCTAGGTTTCTAGGTTAAACTTGACAAATGCAATTTTACAGAAGATCTGTTTGTACTATTGGACTCAATATTAACCTTTATTTTTCATATTGAATCTTTCTCATGTCCCAAATCATCTATTATAAATTTATATACGTAGTTCTCTTAATCACAACAGCTTGAATTTTCAAGTATGGACTAGAATTCTCCTTATAGCATGATTGTTCAAAGAACTAGAAATGCTCAAATCAAATTTGCTTTCGCTTTGGGTCCTACAACATCAGCATTAAACTGATTACTATGGTTATGATGTCTTTGTTTTTGCTGAAACATCAAATTATTCACATTTACAGATAGTGTTTTGGAAACATTCAATTATTTCTTCAACTGAAATTTTGACAATTCACTTAAATTTTCAATGAAAAATTATACAAATCAGACATATAAAAATGCAATTTTCAATTGAGGAAGAGAGGGATATGTTCCAAATTTATTGACTAATTAATTTGAAAAATATCTGGCTTTGTTTTATGTGTTGGATAAATATCAAGCTCACAATGTTGATTAAGAAAGGTTTAAATACCAGAACGCAGTTGTTTGGCTTAATAGAAGTATTTACTCACTTGACAATAGAGATAACTATGTAAAAATCTTCTAAAGCTTCGATCAGCTAATTGCAGTATTAACTAACATATATTTTAGAGATAACTAACAGAAAGTACGTATATTAAGAAGTAATGCTGAGGTTGTTAAATGTGGCGCACCACAGGGAACAGTTCTGAGCCCTATATTATTTAAATGTGAACTCATTATTCGATGCAAGTACTTCTGGTACCCAACCATAAGTTATGTTGTTGACAGTGTTGTGTTCTACTAAGCTTCTAGCTGGAATAATGTAAAAAGTAGAATAGAAAAAGGACATAAAAAATATAAGGAACTATTTCGACAGAAAATTTTTGACAATTAAATTCACGAAAAACAAAATGTTTACCATTTCTCTGCTTAAAACGTATACTTCTCCTTTTAACCAATTTATTATTGATCGCAACTTGAAAGTATCAGCTGAAAGATGCATCCACAAATATTTAGAGATATTAATTGATTGTTAATTCAAATGCAATACTCATAAAATAAAGATAAGAAGCTTCTATATAGATTTATAAGTATGAGAGATGTACTCAAAATGGTATTGTAAGTATATTAGATTAAGGAGGAGAAGTACTGGATACAAGAGTATGAAATTTTAAAAAATTACAGAAAAGTTCTTGAAATTTGTAGGTACGAAACGAGCGCACTTACCCCTCGATTGATTTGTTCATTGACATCAGGGTAAAGTTCTGCTTTTACCAGTACATTTTCTGTGAGTGAAAAAATAAAAAATATATCTACAGAACTAAAAAGAAAAAAATCAAGATAAAATTTAAATAACATATTTACAAACATTTAGAAATAAAACTACTTGTGATCAAAATGTTTTATTTAGCTTGTTGTAAGGGCTTACAATTCTAGCGTAATTGCAATAGATGTAAAATGTCTTACTAAAAAAATTAAATCAAACCTTTAGGCACTTGTTAGAAAAATGTAGGATGGAATTTCACAATATTATTAATTGTAACCAATACTTCATCAATATATTTTAGTTAAATTTAATGCCACCATCAAAAGCTAGATATTGAATGTACTATTGCTTACGTAAATACCTAAATGTTTATTGTCTTACAAACTTTTGTAAAATTTTGCAGTAATATCAATAATCAGTTAAAAAGTATTTATGTCTACTATACGAGGGCCACACCTATGGATCTCGCTTAATATACGCGACCCACGTCAAAAATCTTTACCTAGGTATACGTTTTTTGAGGCCTTTATACTTTTAAAAACAAATTTGAGATCCATGGCTAACTTTGTGAGTAGTCATAAAAAACAGGAAAAGTACCTAAGGTTTAGGGTCGTCTAAATTTTTTATTTTAAGAGATAGAGAAAACTTATTTTAATAAAACTTCATGGCAAAATTGATATCTGATAACAAAATTATAAAAATGTAATAAATATAAAAGATAAAGGCGACATGTAGTACATCGCATGAAAGAGGAAAAAGACAAGCAATTTTTTGTATCCATTGCCTGCTTCGATGACATTTTTTTGTCCGCTTAGAGGGCGCAGCAAATTACATACGATACTTCAAAACTTTATTTACACTAGGTGAGACATATCAGTTTTGCCATGATATTTTATTAAAATAAGTTTTCTCTATCTCTTATAATAAAAAAGTTAGACGGCCCTAAACGTTCGGTACTTTTTCAGGTTTTTTTTATGATTACTCATAAAGTTGGCCATGGATCTCAAATTTGTTTTTACGAGCATCAAAACCTCAAAAAATGCAGCAAAAAACATATAAAGACTTTTGACGTGCATTGTGTATTAAGTGAGAAACATAGGAGTGGCCATCTTCTGGTAGACAGCCTGTATATGTATTTTATCTATTTTTAAGCTGTATCCTTAATAAATCACCCGTGTTTCGAATTGTACACCTCAAAATGCAAAACGTAATAATTTCGCCACAGTTCTGTATTTCATGCATCTCGCCAATATTTGCGGTGGCACCTTAAAAGGTGGAATCTTCCCTTCCTCGAAGGGAGCCGGATCGTCCGTTAGAGAATTACACAACCTGCAAAATAAATTGTGGCCGGTAAACGATGGTGGCTCGCCGATAATATGTAAATCTCTCTTTTATAAATATTCATTTGTACGACAGATGCCGCGGCGGTCGCAGCTCAACCGGAATTTCAGTTCCGGTAGGACATGTCTTTGTTTCCCGCGTTGCAGGGACGCCATAAGGGCGATCTGGATCCGCTCAGGGCCGGGCTCCAGGTTTCATCTGATTGTCAACTAGTGAAAGTTCTGGGGATTAAATACTAAGAAATTAAAAAGTAAACTGAATTAGAATTAGGTACCCCATAATGTTACTGTTCTCAAAGTATCCTCTGAGAGAGAATGTTGAAGCAACCTCTTATAAAAAATGTGCGACGACAACCTTGAGCAAAGTCTGTCTACTTGTGTTGACCAATTTAAATTAGTATCAAAATAAATTCCAGGTAATTTGGCACTAGCTTTTTGAGCTCGTTTGTCAGAAGTAAATAACAAATTCTGGGTCTTGGTATTGTTTAATTTTAATAGATTTGATGAAAACCAGTTTTTAGCAGTCACTATACAGTCATTGCTGTTTTGTCCTTTTATTTATTTACAACTTCAAAGGTCTTTAAAATTTGTATCTTTGAAACTAAATCGACTTTCGTACATTTTATCGAGATGTTCACCTTAAGATTTATCGAGTTATATAAATATACACGTATACATTTCAATTATGATAATAATTCATTTAATTAGTAAATATTTACGAATATGGCAGCATAATGCATTGTTTTACATGTTTATTTTTATTAATATTTATTTAATGGTTTAATCAATTCAATTATTACACGACTTTGAATCCGGTAAAAAACAATATGTAGCAACGTAACTAATCATTTGCGGTATAACCTAAAAATATATTTTTGTTTAATAATTGAGATGTAATGGACAAAAAAAAGTATTAGGTATGGGTGGTGAAATGAGTGGATATATAACTTTCTTACATACTCTAGAAATATGTTACAATCTGTAAAAAGATCAATGTACAATTTTTAGATCAAATTTCCAAATTCTTTTCTTAACTAACTTTGATTTTTCTTTTGCTGTCTGCAACCTTTATACAGGCTGTTTCAGAAAGATTTCCCGTAAATACAGAGGGCGATAGTACGATAAAAAATAAGAATGTTTTGTCTTATGAACTATATGTCTATCTCCTCTTGTTTTCGAGATACAAAGCAATAAAATAAAAAATTTTAAATAGAATTTTCACGAAAAACAGTGCAAAATATTTTTATGAAATTTAGTATTCCGGGGTTTTTAAGGATGCCAAATACGCTGGTCTAATTATTTTTTGTACATTTCATAGAGGGCGCTANTAGTGTAATTTTACTCGTTTGAAATGTAATTTTGTCTACTTACACTATTAATGGCTCCGAAAAGGACAAAGTTGACAATTATCACTTATAAGAACTTAAGGTGCATTTTTCTAAAAAAAATTGTTATGTAAGACATCGAAATTTTCTCACCGTTGTTTAGATAATTATCACTGTCATCAATTTCGAACGAAAAAAATATGCGTTGTCATTTAAAAAAAAATTATGTCATCGCTGCCGTAAGTAGATTATAGAAAAAAAAAAAATTTCCACATAACAAGGTGCCCTGGATCAAATAAAAATCGACGGGTGTCACCGTTTTTCGAAAAAAAAATTATTTAACGAAAATATGAATTTTATGCAGAACTTTTTTACCACGCTGTATATCATTTTCGTTAATCTTAAGTATCAAATAGTTAACGTTTGTCAATATAAATATTGAAAATGCCGGTTTCTAATAGCGTATTGTTGTTATTTTCAACATAAAATATCGTTACAATTTGCTGCTTTGAAGTTATCAATTTTCCTGCATTTTGCTGAGATGTTCATCTTAATTCGATTTATCGAGTTGTATAAATACATAAGTACACATTTCACTTATCATAATAATTCAATTAGTAAATATTTATGATTATGGCAGCATAATGCATTATTTTACATGTTTATTTATATTAATATTTATTTATTGGTTTAATAAATCAAATTATTACACTACATTGAATTCTTAACAACCAGTAAACGATTTTAACATAAAAGTAATCATACATTTTGAAATAAGTACCCTGTGTAGATTAAATACATTATTTGGCACCTGAAAAAAGGCCTTTTTTAAATATGAAATAATAAGTATATCATTTTATATAAGAAATCTACAGTTTTTTGTATCAACTGCTAGAAGGGAGCTATTTTCTCACACCGCATTACGATAATCGCGAGGATAATCGAGGAGAGAAATTTTTCTGTATTACTTCCGTTTAAAAGTTATAAGCAATATCGTCCTAAACAGTCTCAAAAAAAATACCGCCTAAAAATCACATTAGTGATCAAGTAGTCGTTGGAAAATAATTGAATGTTCGTTGTTTAAAGTGCATAAAGGTCATTAAGAATAAATAAAAGGATTAAACTCGATAATTCTTTAATACAGTTAAAACAAAAGGTGATGATAACAATAACTAAACTTAAAAATTGAGGTGAACTCTTTCATACATTTTACAATCCATTCTCTATATGACTTCTATCTGTTCTGATCAACATTTTCTACATTTACTACAATTTGAGCTGTAAAATTAAGTCTGTTTTCAATGTGACGCTCAGGCAAATACTCCAAATTGTGAATTTTTTAGTCATGATACCCATTGGTCTTTAAAATTCGTTCAACGGCTGATTTATCCAAATTCGATTCCCGTCAAGCCTGCCATATAGAATTTCGTGGATTTTATTCGTTAACATTGTTTCTTACCCTTCGGTCAATTACTTGATTTTTTCGTTGCAAGGTCGCCTCCAATCATGTAAAGGTTCTATCATGCCCTCGTGTTACTGCGCCGTTAGAAATTCTACCCATCCTTAGCCCTGACCTGTGCTCGTTCTTTCCACCACTGTCAATACCACCAACAAATTAAATATGTATCCGGGGCCAGATCTAGCAATAAATACACTTTATCGCCTAATACATCTGTGCGGAACAGTTCCACACTATATTTTTTTCTAATTACTGACTTTTTGTCGCCGGGATGTGTCTTAACGACCGCTACGTGTATTTTCTGGACTTTATCATTTCGGGAGATCCCTATCGGACTAATGTAATAATTGCCTCTGATGAATGGGAACTGTGAAGCCTATTAAATTGCATTTGCCACGGTAGCCGAGAGAGAATTATTATTGGTGTCTATTTTGCAGTTTACAGTTCTATTTTAGTTTTAAAAAACAACTAATAATATACACAAAAAAAAAAACATAGGACGCTCGAATTAATCTTAGTCTCTACTAGAAATAATTATATCTGAGACCAGTGAAACGCATTTTCTTCTATAAAATGGAATACTTATCTCAGTATTTATTTATTTATAATAACTTATGTTGTTAAAACTCTATGTTGCATTACTACGCCACAATAATTTTAAATCACGCGATTAGTTAATAAAAATATAGCATTATTTGTAAAATTTTTAATACAGGTTAATAGAAATAGATTTTATGAACTGGTAGCTACAGTCTGTGCACAAACCTTCTGGCAATTATTTAAAAATAATTCCTACAATTCTAATCATTAAAATATGATAATACCTCAGCTTTGCCCTTGTCAGAGATGATTTTTTCCGACATCATAAAGACGGACTGCCGTTGACGTATCGCAGAAAAAGCACCGAATAAGATGGATGGTCTTCCATGTCATAAATTTGCCTAAGAAATCTCTGGAGAGTTTTAGTTTTGTTTTGCCACATACTCCCCTCTCTGTCTTACGTAGCCCGCTGCGGCCTTCAAGAAGAAAAATGTGCTGCTAGATTATGATAAAAATTTAAGTTTTTCGTAAGTACATTGAAGTTGGGGCGGTGGTTATTTCGTTGCCTTGTCACTACTTTGCCAGAAAACTTGTTTAAAGTGTAGCCCATAACAATTTTATTTTGAACTTTTGGAAGAGTTTCCTCTAAAAATTGTAGGACAAAAAAATCAATATTATAAAAACATTTAAACATCGCACATGCCACATCTAAGTGTATGATATATTTTTTTACTTGCAATGAGCTGTATTTTTTATATTTACGAAATCTGCAAACTTTTCTCATTCCAACCAATCTTGCGAAATATTCCAATTTAAAAAAAATATCTTACATGTTTAAGGCTGTAACAAGTTATAGATTCTCTTAGCATATACGGACGCCTAAGAAAAAAATCTTGAAGGTGCTATAGACTGCTTATATGGAACAACTTGAAAAAAAAACAATTTTTTAAACATATTTAAATTTAGCTGTTAAATTTCATTTAAATATCTCTCAATAATGTCTCAATTTCCGTCCACATTAGATTGAGTGATATTTGCTGTTAATATGAGAAAAAGCGAGTTTTATGTAAATCTGAGTATTGTATTGATTACAGTTTTGGAAATTAGCATCACAAATAATATATAATAATATGTTTACATATATTTTGAATATATTATACTTTTTCTATGTACAGGGTGTTCCACTGAACTTTACCACCCCACTTATCTCTGTTAGTTTTGCAGATTTAAAAATTTTGTTGAAATAAAAGTGTTTTTTATGAAGTTTCTGTTTGTAGCAACAAAAAAAAACAATTCAAATTTAAATGTCAATGTGACAGAACCTACAACTTTTTGTTTTTTAATGGGACACCCTGTATATGCTTACATTTTACATATATAACATGTGTGGCACTTATTTGTGACAGTTTTATTGCAAAATATCGGGAAACGAAAATAGAAAAACATAAACAATAGTTCGAACGAATAACAAAATTATAGAATGAGTAGGTAATGAATTATTGATTTAATTTTAGATACATACTCAAATATTTGAAATATGTTACTATTACAGCATATTTATAAATATGTTAAAGTTCAATAATATAAATATTATTGAACTTTAACAGACAAGGAAACTATGGATAACTTCCACATGCATATCTCAGCTAATGGTAGCATAAGTACATTTTATACAGTTCTCTCGACATTATTTCCAAAAAATTCAATTTCGCTCGTGAATTGTTAGAAAATCGCAGCCTGACAATACACTTCGCCCTTAATGCTTAATATTCGACACTGAAGAGGCAAATCTCGCCATAGAAGAGTCCTCTAAGTAGTCTAATTTCACTTGTAAATGTTCTTACATATCTGCTTAAGGCGAGTACGGCTTAGGATTATGTAGATTCGAAATAACTTTTCTTTTAATGCTTTATACTTTTGAAGTGAGAATCAGACTTCGTAGGGATGCTTATTTTCCTTGGAAATTTGTATAAATATACAAAGGAGGAGATTTTGGAGCTGGGGATGGGGAAAATTTAACACGAGTTCGAGATGGATCATCAAAACTAATCAACATAGGGAAAATTATGCATATGGGAAGGGAAAATAATGATAAATAAAAATTTATTATTACATTCCTATAGTGGGAAGATATATTATTTGTCTGAATTCAGTTATCTATTATAACTATTTTATAAATCATTTTTATCTTTATTTTTGAATACTTAGTACTAATTTCACTCAATGTTGTCTTCTCTAGCTCATGAAGATTTGACCGTTTCTTCTTAGTTAATTTTTCAAAGAAGCATCAAATTGTCCCTTTATAAGATAAACTTTTTTTATAGCAATTATTTCGCAATAATTGAAAGATCTGTTTAGTAAGTGTGAGAAAGCTGAAATATGGACTGGCTTTGATTCTCCATGAAGGTAAATCAATCAAAATATTATGCAAGCAAATATGTGACTTATAAGTATACCTATATAATAAGAAAGAAGAGAACAAAATTATTTTTTTCGTCTCTTTTGTCTTAAAAATTTGAGACCATTTAAGACTGCATTTCCTTGAAAAGTAAACAGGTCGGTAATATACAGAGTGGCCCAACGAAAACGTAACAGAGCCCATAGCGGCTAGGAAAATTTGTTTTGGAAAACGCAAAAACCCGTCGATTTTGTTTGCGAGGGGGACATCTTTTTACATGAATTAGATGGTTCTAACTGCTACCCCCTAAGCGGGGTAAACATCCCCTTCAAATTTTTTAAATGGGAAGGGTGGTCAAGTTGCATATCGTTCAAAAGCTCTTTTAATTCTCTACACAGTCATATGCCAGTTTTGAAAATCAGCCTATTTTTGTAAAAGATACAGGGTTTTGAAAGCAAAATTTTATTACAGTAAATGTTCAAAATGTTGCCCCCCTGCGTCCATGCAATTATAAAGATTTTGTTCAAAACGTTGTCTTACATTCTGGAGCATTTCAGGAGTGACTAGACGACATTCATTAATGATACGTTGACGTAGATCTTCCAGAGAGTCCGGTTGGGTGGCATAGATTTTGGTTTTCAGGTGTCCCCACAAAAAGTAGTCCAATGGGCTTAAATCTGGGGATCTAGGAGGCCATTCAATGGCACCTAGCCTATCCAACGATTCGGAAATGTATGGTTTAAGAATTCGCGCACATTGTGGGCATAGTGGGGGGAGCCCCGTCTTGCTGAAACATCAGTTCATCTTCGAGGTAATCATTATTGTTTTCCACAATTACCATTAAGGCTGGATCAATGGCTTCTTGCAGCAATTCCAAATACATATCACCAGTCAAATTACCATTTATAAAAAA
>NW_019416671.1:0-1095 GCF_000390285.2 Anoplophora glabripennis | reverse complement strand
GAACTGTCAGATAATCGTTATCGGCTTTCAATATCATAACAATATGTTCTAATTAATAAATCAGTTAATAAGTAAACATAATTTACGATTACATGATTTTGAACGTGCACAGTTTTCTCTAAGAATCTAGAACTTGGAGCCGGAGACGACACAAACTTAACGGTAATTAAAGCAATATCCCAGTGGAGATAAATTACATTGTCCAAAGTGACTAATGCACTTACACGTTTATCAGAAAAATCTCCAAAGTAGAACAAGACACTCTGTCACGGCAATTAAGAAACCTTCGGGGTTTATAATTACAGTGGCATTTCTATACGGTCTATAACTTCACTGGTCATATCTACTTTTTAACCATATCCAGTTCTGTAATTAACCAGTACTTACACGAGGACGACCAACGAGTCAGCTACGACTCGCAACGGGCAGCCATTAGCCTTTTGTTCTGAAAAATAAAAGTAAATTAGTCGTGTACGGTGGATACACTAGAACAGCTTCTAATTAGAGCCCAGTGGATGAAGAGAAAGCTGCTTGCATCGCTAGAAATCAGTTTTTGCGATTTATGGCAGCAGGACATTATTGAAAGAAAGGACACCGAGAACTAATATCCGCAAACGTATAATCTGCCGAGAGAGACAATCTCTTGACTTTTAAGTTTATTAAGCTAAATTAAAAACATTGTATTATAAAGCTTAATTAAATGAAAAAAGTATCCTGTATTCTTGCTACCCTATTACCACCTTAAACTAATTACGTAAAAAACAAGTACTGTTTTCTATAATCTTCAATCAAATCTACTCTCCGACTTATGGAAATATTTAGTTTGCTGAATACTGCTATAAATCTAACCCAATTATTCAATATTAAGCGTGCCTATTTTCTTCATTAATTATCTCCTGAATAATTTTAATGTCAACTTTTTGCTGTATGCCGACGATTTGAAAATCTATGCTAATGTCAACTCTGTACTTGACTGTAAGAAAAGTTTTAACTTGTTCAGCGTATGATTTTATAAAATTAAAGCTAACTCAAAAATGGTATCAAGTGCAGGGATTATAATAACTGAGGATCAGTATTTTGAATCCTTATTAAAAT
>NW_019416670.1:310176-338416 GCF_000390285.2 Anoplophora glabripennis | reverse complement strand
TTCCATGCCGCCATGACACTTCTTGTATGACGTCACTTCCATGTCGCCATGATACTTCTTGCATGCCAACACCCACTCATCTCTTGCACAACGACAATGCCCACAAGAAGCCGCTGAAGGTGCGCGCCGAACTCGATAAACACTGACTATGTGGTGACCTTGACCCCAGGTGACCTTGACCCCAGGTGACCTTGACACGACCTTGACCCCATGTGACCTTGGGGTGACCTTGACCTCAGGTGACCTTGACCCCTGGTGACCTTGGGGTGACCTTGACCTCATGTGACCTTGCCACGTCACTTCCTGGTCCAGAACCGGCCTATTATATCTACTATTGCAATTTTGGATTCTACGTGTTATTTTAGGTGGACTTTTATGAAGTTTTTCTATTCCTAAAATTAACCGTTTTCGAGATATTTAATTTTTTTCAAAAAAATGGAGAGAAACAGTGACTACCTTCAAACCATGTGTATTTTATAGTAAGAAAGATAAAGCAACAATATTTATAGGGGTGATAGCTAGACCCCTAAGCTTCCCATCCATACTTTCAAAGTGGCTTAATTGCATACAGGGTGCTAGAAATGTAATGCCGAGTTTTGTTAACTTCAAACCTTCATAAGTCGTTTTTTTTATTGGAACAACCTGTATGTTTTTCTATATTCTGATACACAATTTTATTCTCTTTCGAACGGTATCAAGGTTCCCTATACCCATCTCTTCTATAGTTTTTATCTATTATTTTTTGTGTAATCACCTAAAATCATGTAATTTCTTGCGAGGATAGCTGTGGAATTTTTAGCAAAACTTCAAAACAAACAACTAAACTGTCAATTTGTTGTTAGTTTCTGGCAGTGACAGTTTAATTTGGTGTTTATAAGAAATGGAAAACAATACATAATTCAAATGCTGATATATTAAATTTATTATTCATTCACGGACATTGCAATGGGATTATAAGCAGAATATGTACAGTTTTTAATGAGACATATCCAAATTTGCCACCAATGAGCAGAAAAAAGTTAAGAAGAATTTTAGCAAATCAACCAGAGTATGGTCGAATTTGTGCAGAAGGAATTTTACCAAAACCAATAACTTGAAATGAAGATAATGTAATAAATATGCTAGCCTATTTTATGTTCATCCAGAATCCTCAACTCGTGCCGCAGAGTATGATTTATACATTTAACGAGCGTCCACTCACAGGATGATAAGAACTAATGATATGCATCCATACAAATTTAAGCTACTTTCTGCTCTTCATCCGGGTAACGCCGTGCAACGTGTACAATTTTGTGAAACGATGTTAGTGCGATACCAAGAAGATCCACAATTTTTGCAACATATTATACGGACAGACGAGTCAAAATTTACGGGAGAAGGTATTTTTAATAGACATAATACTCATTTGTGGTCATCTGAAAATCCTCATGTTATCCGGGAAAGAAACTTTCAAAATAAATTTAGCGTAAATGTTTTTTGTCTAATTAAAGATAATTAAATTTCTTACCATATCTTAAATGCCGACAGATATCTCAATATTTTGCAAACGGTTGTGGCAGATTTTCTAGATGATATACCTTTAGACCAACTAAGGAAGCGTTGGTATCAATTAGACGGGGCTCCACCGCACTGTCACAATCAAATCGATCAACAGATGACTGAAATGTTTGAAGATAGATGAACGCCTAGGACAGTGGAATTGGCCAGTGAGGTCTCCCGACCGCACCCCATTAGATTTTTATGTTTGGGGAGTAATAAAGCAAAAAGTTTATTCTACACCCGTTGCTTCAAAAGAGGATTTGATTGTTCGTTTACGAAGAATTGCCTGCAGCTGAAATAGCAAAAGCGGTGACTGATGGTGTTATCTCTAGAATCCACAAGTGCTTGGCTGTTAATGGGGGTCATATTGAACACTTATGACTTTTTTAAGTCATATTTTATCTTAGTGCATTATTATTATGAACATACATAATTAAAATTGTGTATTACTATGTGTGAAGTTGATTTTTTAGAATTCTTCTTAACTTTATTGGTGGAAAATTGGGACATGTCTCATTAAAACTGTTAATGTTTTGCTTAGATTCCCATAATAATAAATAATTGGTGATAGTTTAGTTGTTTTGAAGTTTTGCTAAAAATTCCACAGCTATCCTCGCAAGGTGATGATACAAAAACTAGTAGATAACTTAAAAACTAGAAGAGATAGGTATAGGGAACCCTGATACCGTTCGACAAAGAATAAAATTGGGTATCAGAATATAGAAAAACAGACAGGGTGTTCCATTTAAAAAACCGACTTATGAAGGTTTGAAGTAAACTAAACTCGGCATTAAATTTCTGTCACCCTGTATGCAATTCAGCCAATTTGAAAGTATGGATGGGAAGCTTAGGGGATAAACTATCCCCCCAATAAATATTGTTGCTTTATCTTTCTTATGAAGTATTAAGACGAATATAGAGGTTTTATTATTATAAAATTGATTGTACTAAGTTTTATTAGGGCACTTTATACGTTTTCAGAACCTCGAGTGGTGAACTACAATCGTTGGCAGCGTGAAGATTACTTATTCACAACCGCTTTAAAACAAAAAATGTTATTTGAAATTTGCTTAAATCGTATATGATTGAGAACAACACCCTCGATTTAAAAATTAAGGCGAATGCGCCAGTGATTCGAAATACACAGAAATTAAAACAATTTCAGTTATTTCGAATTTGCTGCATATCGTAGCGATAGAAGAGGACAACAATGAGTCACATCTTGCAGGGAACAATTAACAGTTCATTTAAAAATAATTCGCCAATTCGTTCGCTTTGATTCGTCAATCAAAGCCTGACTCACATACGCTTTTCGTCACGTGATTGCATGTTGAAGCTGTGGAGTTTTTTGACTAAGACTTGACGCCTGAGGGCCAGTTCTCTTTCTGGAGCCTCTTCAACGCGACGTGGCTCCAGAACGACAATTCTTTTTTTTTATCAACAGTGCAATGGTTATAAGGTAAGCAATGGTTCAATTTCGTCTCATATAAGTAATAATAATAAAAGAATTGAACATTGAAAAATCAAAAGGTTATTTTAAAGGCATTTTACGCGAGTTATTTGTTTTTTCTGGATTTTTTCTCGCAAATATACCTCGCTCAATTTTTTCAATCCATATTAAATTACCAAAAACAATTGCAATTTTAATCTAAATATATAATTTTTATTTCAGATTGCTACTTTGTTTCCTTTTATTCAAATTCCATGCTGGTAAGTGCTCTCTATTTTTTTTCCATTTGAGGAACCGATCGATATAGTTCAGGCATTCTGTGACGGCCTAATGTTAAATTTGCAGAAATTATTACCTGGACAAAAAAAATATTATTATTATTATTAAATAACTAGAAAACTATAGCTCCGATCGAAAAATTTTAAATGAGAAAGTTGTAGGCTCTAAAAAGATCTATCGACTGACTTTTTATACGTATCGATTGCTTTGTTACTTTTCGAGATACATTGAAAAAACTGTAAAAAATCTTCTTATCTTTCTTTTTCTATAACTCATTTACTTTTACGTTCCTGTACTTGCTATTTATTGTAAGTATAGCCCGCGACAAGCCAAAAAAACTCATTTTTGAAAAATTAAAAAATATTAATTATTTTTCGAGATATAGGTATGGATTTCTTTAAAAAAAGGCGCTCTCGGAAATTGGCTAGATCTTTTCGGCGTATGACCATACAGAAACTATTTTTAGTCTATATTCTTCGTAAAGAGTTGTGTTACCATGCTATTAAAAAATTTGGACGATTTTATTAATTTTAGGGATCAAAATATTGCCCTCTTTATGGGTATGTTTTTTTCAAATAACTTTAAATTTTTGCTTTATGACAACGATTTTTATACAGAGAAATTTTCACGAATTTAAATTGAAAATGTTTTTCTATGACCTACTAGAGCCGGAAGAAGCAATTAACATTTTACAGCGATTCGCTTGAGAGAGGTTTATATTAAATACTTATATTTTCAAGAAAAAAATAATAGGATATGTTTAACTAATTTTTGTATTAGTAATTGAGTAATAAAGTGAAGGGTACAGGCTCGCTTTGGAAATTAATGACGTCCAATCTAAATGGCTCGCGATTACAAAATTTTTGATATTTCGACGTCTGGATCACATACAAAAACCCTTTTGTACTTAATCTGAGATAGCTTGACGAGATAAATACGAATAATATAGTAATTTTCACCTTAGAAGCAAAATAGTCCCGGAAATATTTAATTTTTATTCATTTTATATATTTTTTTTACTTTTATGGTCATTTTAATAATTATTTATTGTTACAACAGTATTTTTCGTGCAATACCTTATTTTTTTTGTTAATTATTAATTACTACAATTACTAATACTAAAAATCAGTGAAACAATATATTCTATTATTTTTGTTTCTTGAAAATATAAGTACTCAACAAAGAATTTTTTTTAATTCGTGAAGATATATCAGCATTTTTTTTTTTTATAAAAGTCGTTGTCATAAAGTAAAAATTGAAATAGTTATTTGAAAATAAAAACGTACCCAAAAGAGGGCGATATTTCAATCATTTTTTGATCCTTAAAATTAATAAAATGGTCAAAATTTTTTAGCAGCATAGTGAAATAACTCTTTACGAAGAAGATAAACTGAAAATCGTTACTGTAGGGTCATCCGCTTAGAAGATCTAGCCAATTTTCGAGAACGCATTTTTTTCAAAAAATCGATATATCTGGAAAAATAATTAATATTTTTAAATTTATTAAAAACGTACTTTTATGGCTTACCGCAGACTATACTTACTGTAAGTAGCAAGTAAGGGAACTTAAAGAAGAACAAAAAAAAGAGACGATTTTTAACGGTTTTTTCGATTTATCTCGAAAAGTAACAAAGCAATCGATACTTACCGAAAATCAGTGGATAGGTCTTTTTAAAACCTACAACTTTCTAATTTAAAATTTTTCGATGAGAGCTATAGCTTTTTAGTTAATTTAGAAAAACGTTTTTTGCAACTTTGCGAATTTTTTAGACCATTTTGGATCGAGTTTTAGGAACAAGAAACTCCATTTAATACTCTCCATAATTTCCTATTTCTTTATCCAGGTAATAATTTCTGTAAGTGGTACTTCTCTAAAATGCTTGTACTAATATGCATGAGTTATAGTGAATAATTTCTGGAAAACCCAATTTTTCTAGAAATATTAACTTAAATTTGTTCTAAACTGTAGTTATTAATTTCCGTTATTGTCTGCACAATCTTGTATAAAATATATTTTATAGCTTTTAGCGTTCTTTCAGCATTTTTCAGTATGTTAAAATTTTAGGAAAAAGAGGGAAATTAATATTTTAATATTAATTAATATTTTCGGAACCGCTTGAGTTACTTCAAAATGTCAGAAATGCAAATGACGCATTCGCTCCAGGCCAACTAGGTTTATAACAAAATTGTATTCCTGAATAATTACATTAATTGCGGACAATACGAGTTTTATTTTTTTAGTCAAAAAAGGCGCATCACACGACAAAAACCCACGGGAGCTCTTATCTTTCGAATTGAATGGGGATTTCAAAAATAATTTTATTTGGGAAAGAATCATTGGCGTACAATTTTTTTCTTTAAAAAATATCAAAGTCAGTGCTCGTACGCACGCCACTGTTAGAGCTGAAAGTTATGTTTGTATTGAAAAATATGTGCCTTTATTAACTGTCACTACGTACTAAATATCACTGAAATATCTCAAGCGATTTCGAAGAAATTAATTTCCTTCTTTTTCCTAAAATTTTAACACTCCGTATTTTCGCAACGGAACATATTTGACCCATAGATTATAAAGCAAACTATCATTAATTTTCCATGTAGAATCACACCCTTAAATATTCGCATATCATTAAGACACCCTGTAGAAGTTGTTAAATAATGTAATCATTCAAAAACATATCCTGTATTCTTGATTATCACCCTTGCCAAATATGAGCACTTGAAAAACAGCTAAGAGATCATTTTGTTTCCACATTTTACTTATGATTGTTTAATCAAGTAGTCTCCCTACATATGGAATTAATAAAATACTGATAGACAAAGTTATAAACAAAAAACACAACACTTTTAGAAAAAACTAAATTATGAAAGGACAATGTTAAAAGTAGATTAATGTGAATTATTTTTTTACCTAAGCAATATTTGCCCTTTTTACTAAATTTCTTTTTAAGAAACACAGAACATATTTTTTTAAGAACAGTTTTTTCAATTTTGACAATATTGTACCTATTTAAATTTTGTTTTTATGCTAACATTCAATTTTCCAAACTTCATAATGCTGTGACGTTATGAGAACCAAAAATTTTGGGAAAAATAAAAAACGGTTATTGTGTATATCAACTGAATGAAAAAAAAAAGTTTGCAAATATATGTGCAAGCCATTTCGAGATTTCAAGGTCGGCCACATCTAATTCAATTTTTTATTTCGCAATTTTTTTTTCGAAATTTTCTCTTTTACAATAATGTTAAAGAAAAAAGTTTCAATTTTATATCAATTTTACAATTTTTAATCCTCTGGTAAAATTATATTTCTTATGTAATTTTTAACCTGAATAGTTTTTATTAGAGGCTCGTCGTTTCCATCAAGTAAAAACTTTTTTTACGAAATTCATAATTTTAAAGTATTATTATGACTAGTTATAATGGCCGAAGACTCTTCAGTTTATTTAAATAAACTCATTTGCCCCAACTACCACTGAATGACACCAACAACATCTAGTAAAGGGCTAGAATCAGTGTTGGGAATTTATTAATTAAATTTTCAATCACTTAATTAATTGATTAAAAGGTAATTGTGATTAATTTAATTGCAGTTAAAATTAATTGCAATTGAACTATTAATTGCGCGTTGTAATTAATTTATTTGGATTAATCTATATTAATGCAACTAAATAATTACAATAAACTTTTCCAATTGTTCTAAAAAACAATTAAAACTAACAATTATTCTGCTTCGATACAGTCACTTTAATTTTATGTGAACGTATTTCGTATAGAAATATTTATATAGAAAAGATTACTAAAATGTGATTGTCATTATTAAATTTAAATTGATAAGTTACTGTCAAAAATAACTTAAATTAACAAATTATTCAAAAAATTAAACTTAAATTAAGAAATTATTGTCATAATTAAACTTATCATCAAATTTGCCATTAAGTTTAATTAAAATTGATAAAAAGAAAAACAGCAGCCTGTTATTTGTCACATACCTACATGTTTTATTTATAACATACATTGGCGTCGCCATGCCTTTTATAAATACAATAAATTATAAATTTTAATTCTTAGTTTTTAATCAAATAATTAAAAAGACTGACAATTGATTAATCAGTAATTGTGGAAACTCCCGACTAACAATTAATTAATTGTTAATTGCAATAGACATGATTAACAATTAATTAATTTTCCAACAATGTAATTTTGTCCAACACTGCTAGTAATAAATAACAAAGCCCCACAAAAAAAGTGTCGGATCTGGTATTCAGACCCTTGTAATTCCATGTATTTTTTCCGCTGAATCCGAATCTTCCTTCAGATTTGGCCCAACGGGTCTGAGTTTTCGGGAAAATTCAAAAAACAGGTCAAAATTCATAAAAAACGTCATTTACGATCGACGAAAGTTATAAAAAGCCAAATTATTCTACCAGTTCACTAGACCTATGATTTTTCACTCATTTAATTCCAATTTATCATCATAGAGTCAGGCAAGCTGGTCCGATTTCATTCAAAAACAGAAAATAGATCAAAATAAAAAATAAATAGATAAATAAATATAAAATAAATAGATTAAAAAAAAAAAATTAATAAAAAACCGCCGTTTTCATGGCATAATTCGTATTGCAGAGTTCTGGATCCATCTTTTTATCCACTCACACATTTATGAATTCATACATCTTTCTATCCAGTCGTTCATGCATGAATACGCATATTTATTCATTCACCTGTACCACCTATAAAATCCATACATGCACCTATCTATCCATCTACTTTTTGTGCTGAGAGATGAGATAACAGCCTAGAAGAATGAGAATGCAATAAAACTTGTAGAATACTGTACTTTCTAAACAAAAGAAAACGATGTCAACAAATCATTCTTATTTTTGTTACTATAACGTGTTCTCCTTTCTTCAAAGGATCTATGCAAAGTGTTACGTTTTCGTTTTGATTTCGTTGATTCACATCAATTGCTCGAAGTGTCCTCCATTTTGATTTTTCAACTCGTAAGATTATTAAATGTAGGTCTCAGTATTTCCGAGCCTTAATAACATACACGTTTTACTAACATATGACAAGATAGAGTAATTTATGCCAAAGCGAACTGTGAAAACGGCAGGTTTCTTGCTTTTACAGTTTAGACGCTATTTAGCCTCATTTAGAGAACTGAAATAGTGATTCTTTTCAAAAACAAGTGATTATCTCGAAAATAGTAAGTTTTAAACACCATGTATATTTAATAAACTCTACCTAATATTAACCAAGGAATTCAAAAACGCAATAATATACAGTTTAAATAACAAAAATATTAAAAAAAAACAACAATACATTTACAAACATAAACAAACATTTAAAATAACAAAGTTATGTAGCACCCACGCGAAATGGAACACCCTGTAAAGCTAAAAATATTTTCTTTACACATGATTCCAGACAACTTTTATTAAAACCATTTTTTTTATAAATTTTACACTACAGAGTTACAGAAGAATCCCTCTTAGGTGGAACACCCTGTATATAAAAAACGATTATATTATACACAGTAAATACATTTATATTTTATAAAAACAGGAATGTAACAACTTATAAACTGTATCTTGGGAATGCAATGTTACTGAGAAAAACGTTATATGTTTTTTTATTTAAGTATTTATAATCGGGACGCTCTCTATAATTTAGTTTGGTTAATATTTATTAATTCCATACTATACAGGGTGTACTGGATGGACAAGGGACCTTTACAAATACAATTTTGTAAAGAAAAAATCAAAAAGGGCAGTTCGAAAATGATTTAAAAATACACTTCTGCACGGCACTGGAAACTGGTCCACTGTAAAACCTGACCTAGCACAATGCGACCGGCATGGTGATGTGATAAAAACGGACAAAAACTTTTGCATAGAAAGAAATAAATAGAATTTTATAGCACCTATTTTATATCGGCCAATTCAACTGCTTTTGCCTTTATTGTTATTATTAATTAATAAAATTAATTTGTGTTTTTAAATAATAAAATCATTTGACATACCTACCCGATGTTACAACAACAATAGTTCAAAATTTTATCCACCAGCGTGTAAACATCTTTGGGTCCGTATTACTCAGTTTCTACAAATTAACACAAATGTTGTCTTGCTTCACCATGACACAAATGCTTCACCATAATACAAATGTTATCTTGCTTTACCATAAATTAAAACGATATCCATCAACTCCGAATTGCTATACACACAAACCATGTTTAACACTAACTACTAAAAAACTATTGTAAACACCATAGATAACAGGTAAACACTATCGCAACGACGATTACAAAGTCCACGCGTATTGCGAATGACGCTAGAGACTACAGTTGTCCAGCTATGTAGTGGTTGAATGTACTATAACTTCAATAATTTTTTTCTCGGAAACTATAAGGATTTTACAAAAATTTTTTTTTACGATATTGACTATTTCTCGTGCCGCATGTATTCCCAAATTTTTTTGGATAAGTTGTGAATCACCCTGTATTTGGAAACAAGGTCTCTTTGTAGTATCGGTTTTCTAAGTGATTATTCTCTGTCGAAGGTAATGATAGAACAGTAAGAATACAAGATATTTTTTTGAGTGATTACATTATTTAACAAGTTCATATATCAGGTGGATGTTTTTATATTAATTTATATTTAGACATTTTTAGTTTTTATTTTGGATAATTATTTATTATTAGCTATCTACTACGTGCGTACCCAGATTTCTGGTATCGAAGAGCATTGTTTATCTTCATTTGATAAGATTATTTAGATAAAAATGAAATTAGCTCAGGATTTTTAAAATAGAGTAAAAAAATACGAGATCTGAAAATAGAATATGTATTAAAGAAATACGTTTCCGTTGTTCTAGGTACGCGCGGGCCACCGGGCGATCCAGATTTTGACCCGTTAGAGCACCCGCTGCCGTGCCGGGCTGGGGTTACCAAGGCTTGGGCCTAGGCGTCGAAAGGCGCCCAGAAATGGGGGAAACTCTCGCTCTGTGGTCGGTGACGACCACAGGGTGCGGGTAGGACCCCACCCTAACCCAAGTTAAAAAGCCTTTAACACATAACACAGAAACAACTGCCAGAACATGTCGAAACATTTTTGCAAATCGTTTTAAGAATAAAACAAGAATTAATAAGAAACTCAAGCCTCGCGAAATGAAATGGGAGATTAGTAGATGGTGATGGTAGCCCCGGGGAAACTCGGGGTTCTGTGGTGTGTTTCAGCCTACCACGGAGTGGACTCTGTCTTTTTGGAATTTGGATCGTCAGGGACCTGGAGGCGAAACCGCAGATCGAAGGTGCTGTCCACCCGCAACTCCTTCGGAATTTGGATAATTAGGAACTTGGAGGCCGAACCACACACCCCTCGGAGATGCTGTTCACCTGTAACTCCTTTCAGAATTTGGATCATCAAGGACTTGGACGCCGAACAACAGGCCCCTCGGAGATGCTGTCCAAACGCAACTCCTCTCAGAATTTGGATAATCAAGGACTTGGAGGCCAAACAACAGGCCCCTCGGAGATGCTGTCCACCTGCAACTCCTCTCAGAATTTGGATCATCAAGAACTTGGACGCCGAACAACAGGCCCCTCGGAGATGCTGTCCACCTGCATCTCCTCTCAGAATTTGGATCATCAAGGACTTGGACGCCGAACAACAGGCCCCTTGGAGATGCTGTCCATCCGCAACTCTTAGAATATGGATCATTAAGGACTTGGAGGTCGAACCACAGACCCTTCGGAGATGCTGTCCATCCGTAACATTTCTTCAGTTCGGCTACATAAAGTAGAAATCTTATAATGAGTTGTACATATTTTTCGGCTTCTTTTTTTTTCAAAAATTACTGTTTAATTACAAAATTCAATAAACGTGGTGAATTTCGATACTTTTTTTTAATAGCTCCCGCTACACTAATATTTCAGAGCGTTCCGTTTGCAAATTTTTAGCTCAATATATAGAAAATTAAAATTTGTGAAAAGTTCATATAAACGAATTAAATTATGAATAAACTATCTACTGGCAAATAATAATTAATAAGTTAAAATGCTGTATTTTAATACAAAATCTTTATAAACGGTTATAAGCCACGTGATCGTCGAACATAGGCAACTAACATTACACGAACGGCACTACCAACTAAAAATCCAAAAACCTCAGTGAAGTGGTTTTATGGGTTAAATATAATTAAATAAAATTGTTTTTGAAATTGATTAACGTGAACTGTTGATACATACAATTTAGTACTAAATATCTGTGAAAAATAATTTTGTTTGTTCGTTGAAATGCTTTTAGATAGTACAAATCATTACTTTAATAACATTGCTTTGCTATTTCATAAAATAAATTCAAACTCATAAACTACTAAGCCATATTGCTATAAAGAATATAACTTTTCCTGAAAAGTGAGAGTATCCAAAGCTGTCCCAGTTCATAAAACTGATAAGGTGATAAGTAACATTGATGATAAAAACATCCAGATTGGTGTCCTTTTCGAAAATTGATTTTTCCGCTTTGGACCTTTATTTTACAGTTAACAAATTGGTGAAATATGTCTTATGTTACCTTAAATTGTAGGTAATTTAATTGCATACAATATAAAATAACTAATTTTCCATGGGCAGTAAAAAATGTGAAAAAACACGTTATTTTGCCAAA
This sequence comes from Anoplophora glabripennis, assembly GCF_000390285.2. Taxonomy (NCBI): domain Eukaryota; kingdom Metazoa; phylum Arthropoda; class Insecta; order Coleoptera; family Cerambycidae; genus Anoplophora; species Anoplophora glabripennis. Next base: position 326,476 of record NW_019416670.1, on the reverse strand, counting down.
TATTGGCAATTTGTCAAGTTTTTCATGTAACATAACCTCAAATATGTCAAAAAATCGCGATTTTGGCACTTTTAGGTTAGGATATCTCGAAAACCAGAGCCAATTGAGGTATTTGGACTTCGGATTCGACTTCAGCGCATCAAAATCTTTTGGGGAGGTATATTCGTGTTGTTGGGTTAAAATCTTGTCGGCCTGCGTAATCAAAGATAGTCGATATTTTTGTATCATCTTTATGAACACAACCTAATGCGATAAACGTTCCAAGGTACCTATGACCCACCCAAAATGATTTTTTTTAGAAGTTCAAATATCTCGGAAATCGATAGTTTTTCGAAAGTTGTTACAAATATCGAATTTAAAATGGTTGTTCACATGGACCGATTTGGAGGGAAAAAAATAAAATTGTTACCTGGACTTTTATAAGTGGAAATGGTAAAGGGGCATATAATAAAAGAAACAAAATAAATACGGGTGGCGGAAGGTTTGAAAAGTTGTGAAAAATTGTATCATTGGGATTTCTGGCGAAAGTTGACGTCAAACAAAAAAGTATCCACTACAAAAGTTGTAGATCATGCAAAAATCTACAACTTTTGTAGAGGAAACTTTTTAACATAACCTCAAAATTTCCGAGAAAAATGCGAAAAACAGGATTTTTTCTGATTTTCCGTTTTTTATTTCTCATTTTCGCAAAAATTATTTAATTTTGACGAAACTTGGTGAAATTATACCTTTCTGTGTCTTAAATAACCGCAAATTTTTTTAGATAAAAAAATCAAGAAATTTCCGGGATATTCATTTTTTCTGGTCTGAAACACTTTTTTTTTCAAAGAAAAATTCTACTTAGAATAATCATCGTACAGAATTCTGCCGTTGATAATTTTTTTCGTTTTGACATATACTTTTTGGTGGAATAAAAAAATCTGTAATCACAGTTCAAAAACATACTCAAAAATGCAAATCCAAGTGTAATTTGGTTGGACTATTATAAAGAATTCAGAATTAAAGTTATTTATGTGAATAGCCAACATCTTTTTAAAATATCTCACAGGCCTCTTTTTGTTTTCGAGATCGGATGTGCTGTTTGAAACTCCCCAGAGCTCGCACCATTAAAAAAAATCTCCCAAAGGAAAATATGTTTGGAAAGAAGTTCATCATATACTAACAAGGAGCTTGATAGGTATGTGTCTTTAATAATGCTTTTTATTATTTTTAGATTCTATTTTTCTTTGTGATATTTTGTTGAACATTTTCTCGAAAAATGAGCTCCGGACTCGTTTATCAGATTTGCTGTATCTATGACAGATTCGCAGTAACCCTTGAAAACAGATCAGTACATGGAATATTGGAACACCTGTATATTTAAAGAGGTATGTATCAAGGTGTGTAGCGTAGTTTTATGTAAATACAGAAGCCAAAAGATCCAGTTCGTATCTGGTGCATATCACTATCAAAATTGGTGTCGTCTTTGTTCCAGGTTCCGGCCACTGGGAGCTCCGGATTTTGACCTGTCAGAGCACTCGTCTCCGTGCCGGGTCGGGGTAGCCGAAAAGCGGAATTGGGGGGAGCCTCCCTCCTCGCGGTCGGCGACGACTGCTTGGTGTGAGTAGTACCCCCAAAACAATATCGACATCCGCTAAAAAATAATAGCTACCTTAGTTAAACAAATAATAAACAAGTTCCTCTAAAACTCAATGATGGCAACTCAACAAACTATAAACATGCGAAATGATACATTTACTTACCTGACCACCAAAAAACTTAACTTCCAGGGGAAACCCTGGGGTTCTGTGGTGTGTTTTGGCCTGACACAGTGCGAACTCTGGCATTTTGGAATTTAGGCGCTCAGTGACTACCCTACGTTTCAAATGTCGCCACGTTCGACCTCAGACACAAAAGTCCTAATTAAACCGTCTTTGACATACCAGCTACTAATATTTTTTTTCTATAGTAGGATCATATCGCAAAGTAATAAATCATGTCCTGTCAAGAGATCCAATGCAATACGCTTTTAAGGGGTTTAGAAATTGAATAATTTCTTTACCCATTATGAAGGGACGAAAGGATCAGTTCACGTCTGGCAGCCTTGTTCATACAAAAATTCCTTTATGCTCATAAACTATTTATTTTAAATGTAATTTATTATAAATCAATTTGTTTTTTAAATTCTACATATGTACTACATTTTACCTCTGTTTTTGACGTATAACCGACCACTTCGTACACTCCATGCACCTGGGCGACTACAGCTACTGCCAGAACACAGTGCGTATGCAGCGGTATTTCAGATTTTTCATTCAAATTCATTTTAAATTTGAAGCCTTCTTTACGCCTCCTAAAAATGATGACACAATTTTCCTTTAATAAAAAACCGACAATTTTTTGCTCTACTTTGCATCGAATACGATCCTACTATAGTTCTGATTTTTGGGTGAAACTTAAATGTGTACACCAAAATCAAACTTGTACAAAATTTTCCATATCTCCCTCAAATGTCTAATTATCGTATATTTTGGCACCTGTGCGTTTTCATTACATATAAAATGCAATTTTAACTTACCTGTTATTCCGTTATTATTGAAAATTGTAGAATTTCACTGTGAATATTAATTAATTAGGCTTGAAGGCACTTCAAAGAGAAACAACGTCCGGGAAAATAACAAATCGACACAAACACATCAACCCGCTAAATTGTGTTGTCCCTCCTTACTCCCGATCGGCAAATTAAAAGTTAATATAAAGTTATAGTAGTTCTTACCGATGTTGCAAAATAGCAATAAAAAAAAGGCAAAATAATCAAGTTCTTTGGACAATTTTTTAAAAATATTTTAATTGCTCCGAGGGCATTCTGATTTTGGTAAAAAAACTTTAGAGTAATATAAAACAATACACCAAATTTCATTAAAATCGGTTCGATTGTTTTCGCAAAATAATTTTTTGAAAATAATATTGAAAGAAAATTTTCTAATTTTCAAAATGTTGCACAGCCTCAAATAAAGCATCTAGATACTTGAACATTTTTTCACATAGAAGAGAATACTCAACCAATTTGTTTACGTATTCAATACTCTGAATATGAATATATTTAGTTAAAATTATTACAATTAATTAAATAATTTATGTTTAAACAAATTAAAAAAAAAATTATTTAGAAAAAATTTTTTTTATTAAATAAAGAAAATTAAGAAAAAATATTCACGTTAATATGTGCAAAATGTCCATATAACAAAAACTTTTACAAAATTGTTACTCGGTTACAAATCAAAACATTTCTGCAAATTCATATGGTTGACGTTTTTGTTATTTTAATAAAAAAATGATATATCTTTCACTCAAATTATTCTAAATTTTGAAATCGTTGTTATATGCTCAGTTTAATAGAATATAATATAAAAGCATTTTTATGAATATTTATAATCACAATTCTTTTTTTTTAATGTCATTTTTCCTGTATTTGTACTAAACTAAAATATATTGACATAAGTCCATCTTTTTTGAGATAAAAATAAAATTGTTAGGACAAAGGCTTTAATAACTTTTAATTTCGTTGATATTTACATACAAAAAACAATAAGCTTACAGGGACAGGCGCTAGATACATTTTTAATTATTTGGATATCCATTACAATTTGTGTCTATTCTTTATACAATTTTGACTTATACATTTCGATACGAGTTGTTTCTTTTTCAAAATCGTGATTTTTTTAGTATTTTTCAACATATTTAAAACAATATATCTATTATATGAGTGGCAACGTCGAGTTATTAGGTTAGACGTTATTTTTCAATTTAAGACATTTTAGCAGAGTAAACAATAATATTGATTTGGCGACTAAGATTGAGCACCTGATAAATATTATTTAGAAGGGCCAAGTTCTCTAATCCTGCCCTGACCTACTGATAATTCTCACATCCAACTCATCTACACTGCGTCGAATTTGGAATTAGTTATTAGTTATTTTTCTACGATCAACTGGGCAACATGTCGCGGGAGGTCGGATTGAAATAATTCGGACAAATACAAGGCACGTATAAACCAAATACATGTATAGATATTAAATGTCGAATTATCCCGTTTCAGATGTATCCAGTAACAGCTTCATTTTGTGAATCATGCGACGAACTCGTGTAGTCAGGTAAGTGATTGTATCCTTTACGACAAGAAAATTTTTATCTACATTCTCGTTGTGACACAACTGGATTTTTTGGCTTAATGAATTTAAAAATAAGGTATATTATGTATAATGAATGTAAACAGTGAATTCATTTGTAAACTCTTGTTTCCAGTGATCAGAAGATAAAAAGATATAAAAGAATTATCTGTGATATCATTTAACCATTTACAATTAGATTAATACGTTTAATAGTCCTTGAATATTTTTTTATAATATGTTTTGTTGAGATCAGCTCATCCAGATGGGTTCACCTTTCAAAATGCATTACTTCCTCTTATATTTCCATTACGAATTTATCTAAAATTTAATTTATGTTTATATTTAAATTTATTGAGGAAAAACCCCCCATCATATAATTTGTTGTTTTTGTTAATTAACAATAATATTAATAACAACCTTTATTACATATAGGACATTCCGTGCCAAATCACTACGCTGGTGGTCTGAACATTTTTTATTTTCCTGATTTTTTGGTATTACACTAGGTACATAAATTAAGGGATATTAAAAGAATCCCAAAATTTGGGTGATTTTCAAAGAGGTGTAACTTGGATTTGATAAATCACCCAAAATTTTGGAATTTGTTTAATATCCCTTAATTTCTGTGCCTATAATTTAGTATCCATTTAGAGCAGCTTTCATGATTTTTTTTTTAATTTTTATTTCAACCCTCAAAAAGTTACGAGCATTTGAATATTTTAGATACAAAATTTTAAAATACCTGTAACTTTGCAAAAACTAAAGATATCATATTTGAGATGTAGTTTTAAAAAAAATATAAAAATAGTACATTTTTAGTTTTTTGATTTTTTGAATTTTAAACCAAAAAAGTGCTTTTTGAAAAAGATTGTTTTTTTTTTCTTCGAAAAAATCGTCATTCAATATACAAATTTATGGGACAGGTTCTCGAGTGGGATCTTTTTTTTATATTTTTTTTCGAATTATTTTTTTCTTTGTATTTTATTTTTTACAGATAATACTCTATTAAACCAAATTTTATTATAGAAGTAAATCGGGTTGACTGATTACTAAAAATACCATATTTTTAAAACTATTTCTACTAATATTGTCATTATTAAATATCTAAATTATTATTAACTAAATATATTTTTTCAATATTAAAAAGTTTGTTTAGTAAAACATTTATATACAGGGCGTGTTTCTTAAGTAGAGGCAAAAATTCTAGGGACGTATTCTGTGGCCAAAAATAAGTGTTTTTTGTTACATAAATGTGGGGTCTTAGGACAGCCATTGTCCAGATACAGCGTCAAAAATGAAAAATAAAATCAGTTTTTAATTTTTAATTTCTAAACCGCTTGAGATAATTCAACCACATTCTCTGTGAATATTTAGTATGACAGTAGGTATGAAACATGCCAGTGGCGGAGGTGTGGGTATTATTGATCATTATTTGGCAAAAAAATAGATCACCCTGTATAATATTACAAATAAAATAGGTCGTCATATGCGCCATTGTATTATCTTCACTGTTTGTTTCTTTACACTTTTTTTTTTTCAAACCGGTTAACAACAAAATTGATTTATTTGATCAAGTGCATTTTTATACAGTTACTTAAATTACTTAAAAAAATATCTTAGGGAGGCCATGCAAAAAAAATTAATAATAAGAAGCCGTCATCTTATTTAATATCAAATTAAGCTTATTTTTGAAACAGATAATTTTTAATGACTTATGGATATTCAAATTTTTAAACTGCAATCATATCGAATTTGTATTTAAAATAAATTTTTTTCTTTGTAGGCATTGACATTTAAACAGTTCATTTGAACCCAAAGTTATTCATTACAGTCACTTTTATTTGACATATATATTATCAGCGTAGATAGTAAATTGAGCAGATAAACGTATAAATGTCATTTATATACTTATAATACTGGGTCTAATAGAGGTCCTTGCGGAAGTCCTACACTAATTTCGATTATTTTTTAATTAATAATTTCCATACCATAATTAAGAGAAACGTATTGAAAAAGAGGAAACTTTCCCCCAAATCTAAGCCGCTGTTTTGAAAAAAAACTATTACACAACAACCTTAGGAAACCATTTTGTCTTTCGATTACTTTTTTTATTTCGGTCGCTATGTTTATTCGTTTCCCAAATAAGTGTTATGGGCCTAGCATAAAGTCTATTTCAAGAGCGCGACGGTCTCTTAAAGGCTAAACTTACTAACCAGATAATATCCTAACATAAAGATTTACATGTATCTACCAACCAAACGTCTGTTTTTCTTTCCAGACTGCCTTCAGGATGTATTCGTGGTGGGGTTTAGACTTTGGAGAGGAGAAAAAGTCCAGGATCAGCTGTGTCGGCCCAGGACACGCCTTGACTTTGCAGCAGTGTTAAATCCAAATGCACCTGCATTTTTTTCAAATGTTCAGATAGATACGATCACATTCCTTAGACAGATTATTCTATAAGTTTATTTCATTACAGTTCATACCTGCCTTATTTTTATAAAAGCTGTATTCAGCAATTTAGCAATAGTTTACTTACTCTTTCAGTGATGACGTCTGGAATTAACAGGGCAGTATTAGTCGGTGTGCTTTTGCATACAGAAATGGCGTAATCTTCTCTTGTCAGACCGAATGGTCTACTCGACAAGTATTCTCCATACGTCTTCCCCAACATTTAACCACGTTACAGAATATGACACGTATTTATAAATATTTCCCAAATTATTTGCGTAGTGTATTCTGTGGTTTTGTGTTTTGGGATTTCCCTTCTTTCGGAAATGTCCGTCACGGCACTGCTTTTGCCTTTGCAAAGTTTTCGTATCAACATGGTATTATTTTGATGGTAATTTGATAAACATGATGTTGACATCAAGTCATTTAGGGTTTGAACACTAAAACGCATTCCTTGTAATTGTTCTAGACTTTTTATATTTTTACAAGTTTAATAAATATGTTTCTATAATTCGTTATAGTTTTATTTTCCTTAACAATTTCGAGTTAATTAGAAACGTCAATTTTTTCCGCAGAATTGTTTTCGTATAAACATCTTAAGATACTTCATAAAAAAAATACGCTAGAATATAATCGAGGTAAAATATGCAACAAATGCACATTTTAAAAATAATTTGATTCATTTTCGGAGGGCTACACCCTGTATTTGAGAGGATATTTACATTTTACATGGAATTATGCAACTTTATCTTAATAGGTACTATGTGCCAAAAAGCAGCCATTTCCGAGATATTAAATTTTATTATTAATATAAAAAATGACATTTTTGGCATTACACTTGATCGTGACTGATATAGGTATTTATTCGCTTTTTGAGATACAATCCAAGCAATCGTCACACATATTGTACTAGGTTCACCGTAAATTCTGAAGTGGTCACTGTTTATAAATGTCATACAGGGTGTTCAAAAAATCGTGCCAAATGTCAAAGGCAATTTTTATTTTTTTTTCAAATGGAACGCCCTGTATTTTTTAAAGGGATATGGAGGACCTTCCCAAAATCTACAACTTTCCTCATATTTTGCGACATTTTTCGCAATTTCTTTATTTTTCATTTTTCTACCATAAATACAGTCGACGTAATAGGGCTAATAGGCTATAGAATAGAGGATTTTAAAACGAACTATGACGTTCAAGATATTATGAATCGTTCAAATGGTCATTTTAGATAATGAACCCCTTTCAGTTTTTTAATTGTAGCTCGAAAACGAAGCAAAATTTCGCTATAGTTCATAAGAAAAATAATTTAGAGAATTGAATTTCACATCGAAATAGCTTATTTAAATAAATTAAAAGGAAAATTTTATGCAAAAAAATCATTAATAAACAATTTGAAAAAAAGAAAAAAATTCGATTTTCTGACTTTTTTTTACTTTTTTGCCTATAGTTTTTTTTTGAGTAAAAATAAGTATAGGCATTGTTTCATAGAAAAAAAGCTAGATAAAATTTCCTTCAAAACAAGAGGTTGTAAAGTATTTTTGGATGAAAATTGACTGATATGGCCGTTCAAACTTAGCCAATTTTTCGATTTTTGTCGCGTTTACCCTTATACGTTTTAATTCTTATATTTTACAAAAAAAGGAAGGAAATAAGACGTTCAAGGATTTTCATCACATAACTTGTTCGAAGGGTCATTAAAAATGAAAAAACCGTGGGGTGCTATTAAATTAGAGGGTTGAAATTGAAGATAGGGGTGAAAATGCACTTTTGCAGTTTTATAGTTCGTTGGAAAAATTTTGTAGAGAATTTCTCATCGAAATGGTTTATTTGAAAAATGTAAAAGGAAAATTTTTCTTTATCGAAAAATGTCACTCTTTATAAAAAGTTCTGCTTCTCGAAAAAATGAGACTGTCATACAAACATCTTAGATTACATATACTTGGTGCTGGTATCATAAATTAAAAAAACACGAAAATACTTAAGGGCCCCATATTCTTTAAATAGTGTTTTCCGCAAAGACAAATAATTTCAAACATTTAATAACTGAATAATCTAAAGCTTATCAAATAATAGGAATGTTATGTCATGCCACTTGAGTATTTTCAAAGACGCCGCAGTAAAACGAATACAGCTGCAAAAAACGATCAAACCATCATGGTTTTGGGTACTGAAATCTACGAAAATACTAACTTTTTTAGACATAACTCCACATGTAAATATTCTTATAACATTTACTTGCTTAGTCCTACATATAAAATTGTTTACTTTTATTTATAAGTAAGTGAAAATAATTCTTAAAATGTGGGGTTAGGATAACAGAAAACGCATGTTTTACAAATGCTTTTTTTAGTTATTATTTTATTTGAGTAAATTTAAATGGTAACAATGAATAAACAAAACATCAAGGATTTTATTTTTGTGCTTACTTTTTTCTACACGTTTTACTTTTCAAGATTTCAGTACCTAAAAATGCCAGAAATTTCACCATTTCTCGGCCAGGGATATGGCCACCTTGAGAGAGAAGTACCATTATTTATTACTTTACACAGCATTTTTATATAACAAATCTGTCTCGGCGAATACGTAACAATAAAACTATACAAACAATATTAATTAATTAAGAACAACTGTTTGAATCACAGAAAAACGCTACTTCAACAGTCAAAGCAAATGAAAGGAAAAACTATTGACAGTTTCAAACATTTCTTTTGTTCTACTGCCATATTAATGCCTCTCTAGAATATTTTCACAAAAAATAAAGAAATTGCTAAAAATATCGTAAAATATGAGGAACTGATATATAACATCTATTATGAAAATTGTAGATTTTGAGAAGGTCTTTCACTTCCCGTTAAAAGATACAGGGTGTTATATTTGAAAAAACAATATTTTTGCCTTTGAAAAAGACAACATTTTGTGAACACCCTGTATGACATTTATAAACAGTGACCACTTCAAAATTTACGATGAACCTAGTACAACAAGTGTGACGATTGCTTAGATTGTATTACAAAAAAAACGAGTATATGAGTCACGATCAAGTGTAACGCCGAAAATGTCATTTTTTTATATTAAAATATTAATATCTCGGAAACAGCAGGTTTTTGGCATATAGTACCTATTACGAAAAAGTAGCATAATTCCATGTAAAATATAAATATCCACTCAAATACAGGGTGTTCCATTTAAAAAAATACAACTTTGGTCAGCCCTTTGAAAACGAATCACCCTGTATAAGTCAAATTATTTTTAAAATGTGTATTTTCTGCCCCTCTCCATTCGAACCTATTTTGAAATATTTTGCCTTAATTATATTCTAGCGATAAATCAACTTTGCCACAGCGTTGACTCGCCCTGTATTATGTAGAATTAATAAATATCACGGTTCATTAATTTTTACAATGGTTAAAATTACTGATAACTAGAGCTGTCATAATTCATCATAATTCATCATCAACATAAAATAAAGTGAACAATGATTATAAGATTTATGTCATTGTATCATTGTGAAACACGTGAATTCGTTATAGATCGCATCAAGTATCTTAACTGAAGAGAACGACCGTTCGACATAATTCCCTTCGGGGTTGTATTTATTCGAGGAGGAATGAGATGTTTTATTTTTACAATATCAAATGGTAGGTTACATGCAATCAATAATATGAAGATTAAATCAAACATAAATCCAGTCTTCTAGTTTTCGCCAGTTTTTTTATACGTGTGTTGTGCACTGTTTAAAACTTATTACTTTATGATTATTAATATTTATTTTAAACGTTTTTATACATATACAAGTATGTATATACTGAATTACATTATTGTTTATAATTTTTTAGTAAAACATACCTCTGTAGTCAATTTAGATGGTCGGATATTCTGTAGCGGTGTCACAGATGGGTTATCTAATCATAATTTCTTTAATTTTCAATTTTTGGTATTGAAATATTGCGGAAAATATATTTCCAAGTAAACAAAATTCGTAATGAGTCTTCAGGAGCCTCAGTGGCTTCCTCTGCATCCTTAGTAGGGAAGCGTGGGGTAGAGCGCGTGGCCTTTTTAGCCTTCGTCATCGAGCTATGACGTCACAAAGTATGAGAAAAAAACAGAGAGGCAGGGCGAGGCGTCACAATATATGAAAGAAAAAAAAACAGTTTTTGCATGTAACTCAGAAATTACTTGAAATATCAAAAAATCTCCTATGGTTCTGTTTGGTGATCGACCAATGGTGTGTGACATCAGACGGAATCAATGCATTGAATCAAAAAAATAATTGAAAAAATCTCCCTACAGTCCTAGTCCTGATTGTCCGTTCTGTGTTGAATGCAAAAGGTCCGAAATCCGTATGTCGAAAATAAATTTTGGAAGCAAGAGGCCTGTGGCGTCATACAGTAAGAAAGGCCGTATAACTCGGAAACGGTGCGTTGAATCGAAAAAATAGTTGATAAAATTTTCCCACACCTCTGGTTCTGTTTGTCCGCTCTGGGTTGAATGAAAAAGGTCCGAAGTATGTATGTCGAAATGAAAATAAAATGAAAAATTAAGGTACCTACTGTTCTTAAGAAAATTTTACATTGTATAATTTTTTTGAACACCTTATGTCACAAATATGAGCACTACCATGGCACCCTAAGAGAAATCAACAATAAGAGAGCAGTACCCATCTAAGGATGCACGGTATAGTTATTGGTTAGGCATATATATTTACTGGTACGTTGACTGCAATTTTTTGTATGATGAAATACAGAATATTTAGTAAAAAATATGTCATTCGCTACATTTTTACACAATCTGTATAATGTATAGTGCAATTTTTTTTAAACATAAGTGTGATTATCGTACCAAATTGAAAGTTGTCGCACAAATCTAAAAACATTAATTGCAAGTTATTGAATTATCGCGTTTCAAGGTAAATTCGTATTTTTAATTCAAACTTGATTTATTTTATTTAGCATTTAACACAAATGTCATTTCCAAACAAAAGATAAGTTCAATATAACTCTTCAATTACATAATTAAATTCATTAAATTTATTTGGCAGTTATTATTTGGCAACAAAGAACCGCAAGAACTGCCTCCTATTACCGAGTAGAAGAGGTACCAAGCTAAATTTTATTTCTGGATGCCCGCGAACAAGACACTGCATCCTCTTTAGGTTGCTAATTTTCAGCATTTGACATGCGGTCTGAAGCGATTTGCTATAATGTCTATGCGTTTTTGATTCAAACTTGAAATAGTTACGTCATTTTAAAAGTAATTTATTTGATAACATCCTGTATAGCTAGGTATTTAGTTAGTGTAACTTAAATTACAATTAAAATCATAAGATAACATGTCACAACTGTATGTATACTAAATTTGTTTCACTTTTGTATTTTTTTAAATTTCCACTTATAACGATTTCATACCAAAAGGTTATTAATTATTTCGTCGACTTGACAACATCCGAAAAAGTGGCAAACTCCCATCTGTGGAGATTACAAACAGTAAATACCTGGTATAAAACTAAATCTGCTTTGTTACCTGAATTTCTGCGGAATAAATTTTCAAATACGGTCCTGCCTTAGTGACGCTTACGCAATTGTCTCGCTCTTCTTAGCAAATGAAAAGTTAGATCGATCCGTCGGGTCAGTTGTTTTTCTGCTTCCAATAGGACGGATCGTCTCGAGGATGGAGAAAAATAATTCGGACAAATACAAGGTACATTTAATCCACAAAAAATACAAGTTCGTTGATGTTTTAATATTTCATTGTTTCAGATTGTATGTTTCCATTTGTGACATCGAGGATGGACCAACAATAGACTCGTTTTTGTACAACGTACCCTTTGTCTAAATTGGTAAGTGCCAGTATTTTGGTAGTAATTTACTAAGTATAGCATAAAATGTCCCAATCGTCACAAAAATTTTCCTACTCGCTTATTTTCGAGGGTGATGAACACCAATCTAAAGTTATTTTTGTGTGGCCCAACTTAGTTTTCGAGAAAAATTTTTTGTGGACATTTCACAGACTACGCTTAATACTGTATACTTTATGTAACTTTCAGAACATCTGTATTGAGCAATAAACATTGTTTAAAAACCACTTCTTCGCAAATTTCAAGTAAAAAATATGTACCCGTATTTAATAAATAAAAATTATTTCTTGCTTCAATGAAATAATGTTTACTAAATACATATTTTTTTAAATTTTTTGGGAAAATGTGTTCCTTAAACAGTGTTTATTTTTCATTACAGATGTTCTGGAAGCTACATAAAGTATAAGTACAGGTGTCGTGCGTAGTTTTCTGTAAAATATCCAGAGTAGAATTTTCAAAAGATTAGAAAAACATTTAAATTTTTAAACCCTGAAGGACTTAAATCGTTCTTATTGACCAGAAAATTGACCATAACTTTTTGGAGTTTCATAAAATTAAATTTTTTGTGGCAACCGTTAAAACCAATTAAAATTACCTAACCTATTTTGCAGTACAAATGAAAATTAAAAATTGTTATATTGATCCCAACAGAAGAGCATACATTTTTAAACCTATATCTCATACCGTTCTTGCACCAATCTTCAATTGAAGTTCGTGATAAAGTGATATTTTATACTTATCTGCTATTTTCAACGTGCAATTTTTGGTTAAGCCAAAATAATTGAATGAAAATGACCCTGATCGTTTTGGCACAAAGATTTCTTTAATTAATTTTTAGGAAAATATGTGCCGACGGAAAATTAAAAACAAACTATAAATTAAATATTACTGAGTGATCTCTACTTACAACGCAGGAAACCTAACCTCAAAAATTATGTCGCTATTTTATGGGGGAAAAAAGTCGCCGGGATTCATCATTTCTCAAAATATATAACATAAAAATACAGTACGCGCCTAAAGTATGGAATAAATTCAATAAAAACGAAATAAATTTTTTTTGGGAAAAATCTTCGAACAGGTCGATTTTTAATTTAAAAAATATATATTTTAACATAAAAGGCGATTTTCAACCGTCATTTGTTTTCGACTAATGAAGTCATCGACATTTTTTTTAAATAGCTACCCCCTATTTTTTTTCTTGATTCTGAAAGAAATTCGAAATGCCTGAAGTTTTTTATGAATCACGTAGGTGTAAATCTTTACAAAGTGTCACTGTCAGTCAACTTTATATGTATTGTAAGCAATATAAAAATTATTGTTGAATTTAAAGTATCATGGCACATTTAACCGTCACACAAAGAATTGAAATTTTAATTCTTATCGGATGCGGGGATAAGACTAGAACGCAGCAGGAAGTTTGCGATTCATTTAATGAAAAACATCCAGATCGCCGTATCAGCCAATCAACAGTCAGTAAGATAGAATCTAAATTTAGAGAAACTGGCATTGTTGTAGATGTTCCAAAACCTGGACGTCCAAGCGTTAGTGAAGATCACAAACAGAACATTTTGATAAGTATGGTAGATAATCCTCATAATACTTCAAGATTGGTTGTATTAAACAATGAAATTAGTCAGACCACAGTGCTACGTATCCCGAGGAAGGAAAAATATCATCCCTACAAAATTCAATTTGTGCAGGAACTCAATGAAGCCGCCGCTTACACTTTTGTGAAATTATCATGGATTTCTGTCAAGTAAATAGAGATTTACACAGGCAAATACTTTTTTCAGACGATGCCACGTTTTGTCTCACAGTGAACCGTCAAACTTGCAGGTATTGGAGTCGGGAAAATCCTCAACACACCCAACACCCACAGAAATTAAATGTGTGGGCTGGAATAGTTGACAACAGAATAGTAGGGCCTTTCTTCTTTGAAGGAACCCTTACAGGACAAAGTGTTTTTACAAAATGACCTTGTTCCAGCGCTTGCAGTAATTTTTCCTAACGATAATGACCCTTATATTCCTGATGACACCATATGGTTTCAGCAAGACGGTGCACCTTCGCACTATGCGCGCCCTGTTCGAGATTTTCTGGACAATTGTTTTCCTAGGAGGTGGATCGGCAGACGAGGACCGATAGAATGGCCCGCGAGATCCCCAGATCTTACACCCCTGGACTATTTCTTATGGAGCTACTTAAAGTCCAAAGTGTATGTTAGTAGACCACATAATTTAGAAGAACTCCGAAATTGTATTATAGATAAAATACACAGAGTTACCCCAGAAATAATTCATAATGTGCAAGAAGAATTTCTACACAGATTTGCGTATTGTCAAGAAGTCGGTGGGTGGCAATTCGAACAATTAATTTAGGTAGAAAACTTAATGAATTGTATTTGCTTGACATAGGAATTGCTATTTTTTAATGAATAAAATTTACGTTTTCTAACATTCAATCGTCATTTACTCGAAAACTTTCCTATGTGAGATGACAACATTTTAATACTGTCAGATCGACCGACAATGAAACGATCTTTCAGAATCAAAAAAAAAGTCGATGACAAAATATGTATTTTTTAAATTAAAAATCGACCTGTTCCAGGATTTTTCCTAAAAAAAAATTGTTTCGTTTTTACTGATTTTATTCCATACTTTAGGTGTGTAACTTTCGATGAGTAATCTCGAAAAAGAAAAATTAAAAAAGCTCCAGTACAATCCGAGAAAACATAAATCGAAAATGGCGACTTTTGGTTATTTTTCGACTTTAAATCGGTCGTAGCTCGAAAACAAAGCTATTTTCGAAAAAATCACAATAATTAAAAAGTGCTTTTTTTCCCAAAATGCATAACCAATGTGTTTTCATATCGATTTTTAAAGTTTTTGCAATTTTGCAAGTTTTTTGTTAATAACAAATTACCATCGATAAAGAGAAATGCCATTAAGGTTTTTTGTTCGCAACAACATAATATAGCGATTACACATAGTTTAGACCCGTGGTCCATAGGAGAAAATTATATTATTTTTTAATGTTCTACCAGCCTTTGAATTTGTAACATATTCCTCCTTATTAATATTTACTAAGTTTTTCGTTCCTTCCAGAACCCCTTCAGGCCCCATCCGACTGAGATCTGGACTTTGTAGGGAAGAGAGGGTCCAGGACAAGCCGTGTCGGCCCGGGACACACCTTGGCGGTTTGCCTGTGTGCTGCGGCATACAGAAATGGGGGAATCTTCTTCTTGGGACCCGCAAGGTCTTATGGACAAGAATAGTACCCCATCGCCTGCTCCAACTATATACCACTAATGCCAACAAATATCGCATCCTCAGACCTTTTTGGCGGTGCTTATTGCTTATGCGGAGAAGATCGAGGCAGGCTACCAACCAAATACAACAAATCAACAAACAAATCAAACAAACAAACCAACCAAACCAAATTTCTAAAAGGTTAAAGGCTAATGCGAAAAACTAATCACCTTTTAGGTGAGAGTTTTCTGTGGTTTGGTGTTTTGGGATTTCCTAAATGGAAATTTCTGACACGGCACCGGTTTCTCCCCTGTAGAGTTTTAATTTTAGGACGATGTTACACTTTTTGTAAGTAAAAAAAATTAACTACAAAGGCTACATCTTGTAATTGTTCCCCTGGTAGTGTGCCTCGATTTTTTTTACGTACTTAATAAACATGTGCCTCCCGAATAATTATTGTATTATAGTTTTATTTCCCTTTTCCACCCTTCCCCACAGATTTTGGGGTCAATTGGGCTTGAGAATGTTCTATTTTTAGAAATAAATAATAATAATAATAATAATAATAATAATAATAATAATAATAATAAAATAATTTA